>NC_036859.1:13757867-13888711 GCF_002910315.2 Salvelinus sp. IW2-2015
ATGTACATGTTTTTTTACATTCATTTTTCACATGGTTACCGTGTGTATTGTTTACTTCTAGATATACACTGAGTGTATAAAACATTAGGAACACCTGCTCTTTCCATGACAGACTGACCAGGCGAATCCAGGTGAAAGYTATGAACCCTTATTGAGGTCACCTGTTAAATCCACTTCAATCAGTGATCAGTGTAGTTGAAGAGGAGATCGATTTTTAAATCAGGATTTTTAGGCCTTGAGACATGGATTGTGTTTGTGTGCCATTCAGAGGGGGAATGGGCAAGACAAAATATTTAAGTGCCTTTGAACGGGGTATGATAGTAGGTGCCAGGCGCACCGGTTTAAGTGTGTCACGAACTGCAATGCTGCTGGGTTTTTCACGCTCAACAGTTTTCTGTGTGTATCAAGAATGGTCCACCACCCAAAGGACATCCAGCCGTCATTGATGGAAGAGGACAAAGGAGGCTGACACGAAATGTGCAGAGCAACAGACTGGCTACAGTTAGTCAACTGACAGTCCAGTAYAACATTGGTGAACAAAGACCCATAAAATAATTCATAACTCGTCATGCCTTGACATGAATGGGGTATGGCAGCTGATGACCTTACACAGTTCCACTTCTTTCAGCAAAAAAACTAAAAACTGCATTTGCAGTGGGCTGAACAAAAACAAGGAACGAAAACACAGGACACTGGAGAATTGAGAAAACATGGTCTGATGAGTCCCTGTTCCTGCTGTTTCATGCTGATTGGGGGACTAGGGTACGGAGAAAACCACGAGTACATGCATCCGTCATACCGCGTGTCAACGTTGCAGACTGGTGGTGGGGGTGTGATTTCATGGCACACATTGGGCACCTTGATAAAAGTTTGAAAGCCACAGGAAGTCTGAACATCATTGCTAATCATGTGCATCCCTTCATGACAGCAGTGAATCCATCTGCAAATGTTTTATTTTGTAACAGGATAATGCCCCATGCCATAACGCTAGGATTGTACAGGTATGGTTCTGCGAACATGAAAGTGAATTCAGCTTACTGCAGTGGCCTGCCCAGTCACCAGATTTCAATTCAGTTGTGTATCTGTGGGAGGAGATGGAACAAGCTATTTGGATTAGAGCTCCACTACCAGCCAACTTGACACAACTGTGGGAAGCATTGGAGTCAACATGTGCCAGTATCCCAGTGGAACTCTTTCGAAGCCTTGTAGAGTCCATGCCCTGACGAATCAAGGCTGTTCTGAGGGCTAAATCCGGTGCAACTCAATATTCGGAAGGCGTTCCTAATGTTTTATACACTCGGCGTATAGGCCGATATAATTCATTTAGCGTTTGACAGGCTTTGTCAGTGTACCCCAAGCTATTTTACCACCACCACTAGATGGCAATAGCATCAATGCTTCAATCTCTGTTCAGCAGACCTAGRAGCTTTCTGAGCTGCAACAGTAACTTCCTCTATCAAAAGCCTTCTGATAAAGGGGAATCAAAACAATCATACAGGCAGTTTGACATATTGCAGCACTATTGCTCACATACCTAAACAAAAGCAGAACAATGCATGCCAAAATGTATCCGTTCCAGCAAGTACATTTCACGCCGCACAACATACGGTACTATTGATGGCTGCTATGCAAAGATCAGTCGGTATACATTTTGGCCAGGAACGCATCCATGACCAGCAGTGTCAAGAAGATTATCATCTCACTCTTAACAACCATTACCGTTCTCTCTTTGTAGATGTCTCAAAGCATGTCCTCGGTGTCATCACGGCATTCTGAGAAAATTGCCATCAGAGAGTAAGCATACGAAGATTGACACACAAAAGTGCTGATGTATAGTGTATATAGACTCCGTGGATGTACGTTTTCTCTAGCAAATCAAAGTATTTTATTTGTATTTCATCTTTCTCTCTTAATATCTGGTTCATTTTGTTGTTGTATATAGAATCTAGCACCATTTTGTGTGAAGGTTGACCGCTGTGTCTGTTTCAGTTTCCAGGTTGGCGACTTGGTTCTGATCATCCTAGATGAAAGGCATGACAACTATGTTCTATTCACCGTGGGTCCCACCCTGTACTTTCTCCACTCTGAGTCCCTCACGGCACTGGACCTCAAACCAGGTCAGAAAATCACCATCGCCTTTTAATTGTAGGCCTCAATTCTTAAAAACCATTAAGTTATTATAGAATAAAGTTATAATATACAAAAATGTACAATTTAACTTTTGTTGTATATAATAGACAATTATACTAAGTTATTGTGTAATGCGGTTTTGTAGAGCAAGTTATGTGCAAAAACAAGCAGGTATCTCTTTACAAGCTGTAAATACTGTTGAATTTATTAACTTGGACAGATAAGTGATTTTTGAGTAACCCGTGTCAAAGTTTGTGTACTGAGCATTGGTTTTATTGTGTCGATCACTGACAGATCCTATGTTTACTTCAGCATCAGGAGCCTCAAGACGGCCGTGGGTTCTTGGAAAAGTTATGGAGAAAGAATATTGCCAGGCGAAAAAGGTAAAGTATAGTAGTATATAGGTAATGAATTGTAATAGTCTAGTAGTAGAGCACAGTAGCTTTTCTTAATATAGATGGTCATTAAAGGAGGTCAAATAATCAATAATTAAAATAAAATGATGAACAATCAAAGGGTGACTTTCTAAGAGCATGTATGTTGTGTATGTTTCCCATCTTAGGCTCAAAACCGCTTCAAAGTTCCTTTGGGCACCAAGTTCTACAGGGTGAAAGCTGTTCCGTGGAACAAGAAAGTATAGTACAGCCAAGTTATGAGCTGAAATGTATATTTATATTGCATAAAGTTTTAAACACTCTCACATCATACATMATTTATAGATCTCTTATCAACTTGAAAATGAAAAGACCGATCATAATCGTGGTATTATTTTGGCCTTCAGTTCAATATCTCGTCAACCCCCTCTTTCTTTTTAATCTAGAGTATTTGTTGTTGTGGACCAAACGCTATTTCTTTATCAGGGCATGGCCCTAAACACTGGCAGAAAGCATTAATACCCGTGTGTTAATTGAACAAAAACTATTTGAATGTTTATATATTTAGTTCTCATTCATTATCAGCATTTGTCCTCTTTGTGGAAAATACTTCATCATTATCAGCAATATAATTCAAATGAAAATATACATTTATTGTAAATGTTTATGGATGAATGTTCACGGCATGCATATTGATATGTTTTCTTTGATTTGACTTATCCAGATAGATGTTGTAGTTGGAAGTGTAGTCAATGCTGTTTGTTACTCATGACRCAGTATGGCCCTCAGTTAATACTGAAATGTACATTTTGGCTGACTGACGAAAGCAGTCATCATTGCAATCATTGACAATGCACTTTCCAAAAACAATGCTTTTTGTTCATTCAAAAGGGAAGGAATTGTGCTATTAAATAAAATAAATACAGAAAAAACTAACAGCGCAAAACTTCCCGCTATCATAGAATATTGATATGTAGAAAGGAATACTTTGTTTGACCGTGTTTCATTATTGGATGACATTGTACATTAACCATCATTCAAATCACGGAAGTAACAATAAAGGACTGTATTGTAAAATAATTTAGAGTTTTGAAACAATAAAGGATTGATCCCAAATAACTTTACTGCACTTAGTTATTTCAACATAGCAGTTACACAACTAACATACTTGCCCATTACAAAATATACACATATAAGATGTAAAGACAGGACAGATATGGAAAATAGTTTAAGAAGATGTTTCCAATGCAACACCTCGAAGTGCAGCATTGGAGAGAGTATCATATATCGAATATACCTCAATGACCTGCATATGGGGATTTCAGTGGACACWAATTTATGTAAATCATGTCACTGAGCCGAGCCTGCCTTTGGAATGCTGTTAATTAAGGACATAGGAGGAAATGCTGCTTCTGTAGTTCAAGGACAATCAAGTCATTCAATACACTCCGTGACCACCTGCCTGTTTAAAAACCAGACTTGTTGGCTCCTTAAGAAATATAGTAGGCCAATATCTATGCTCACTATCTAAGAACATTTWATTAGAGATTTTCATTGTACTATACCAAAAACATTGAACGTTAATAGACCAAAGAAAAAAGCTCTTTATTGCTATTGATTTATTTTAATGGAATGGTGTAGTCCCCCTAACCCCCCCCCCCATTATGCTCGAATGAAAATGTACAAATAGACAAAAGAAAATATGTAACATTTGATAATAGCAGTTGTTTCCGAAATCGTTGGTTTGGAAATCCATGTAAGTTCGCACAAGCTATAAAGAAATAATTCTTATTTGATTTCGAATTTCTTCCTTTTGTGGAAAGCATTAGCTAATGTGGTTGTAGTGTTGGCATGCTATGGCAGGAAACAGACTTCAAAAAGGCTTCAAATCAGGAAGAACGGTGCGGCCCTCATGGAGGAGGAAGCACACCAACATCACTTTCCCAGATCACAGTAGGGTGCATCGCAGCTCTCCCTAACCATGTGGGTCTAGGGGTGTTTTAACAATGTTTAGCTCTATTTTCTCCATTAAGCATAAGCCTGTTGTCACATTTGGACGGCTTCTTCATAAATTGATGGTGTGATTCCTACAATTTTTTTTCAGGACGGGCTTGAATGAGAAAATATGCGACTACACACAGAATTCGATGATACCGAGGTGGCCTGGCACACACCAACCATGTGCACTGGATAGGCTCTTAGTGTAAATGTTTACGACCCCCCTCTGAGCATGGAGCTGCCTGGAGTCGCTCTCATCAGGCTCAATTGTATTTTAGCATTGCCATGTTAACAGTCAGCGGTTTAGGATTGTACTCAAACTACACTGAACAAAAACAAAAATATGAATGCAACATGCAACAACTTCAAAGATTTTACTGAGTTACAGTTCATGTAAAGAAATCAGTCAATTGAAATAAATGCATTAGGCCCTAATCTATGGATTTCACATGACTGGGAATACAGATATGCATCTGTTGGTTATAGATACTACTTTTTTTTTTTTAAGTAGGCGTGTGGATCACAAACCAGTCAGTATCTGGTGTGACCATTTGCCTCATGCTGCGTAACACATCTCCTTCGTATAGAGTTGGTCAGGCTGTTGGTTGTGGCCTGTGGAATGTTGTCCCACTCCTCTTCAAAGTCTGTGCGAAGTGGCTGGATATTGGTGGGAACTGGAACACGCTGTTGTACACGTCGATCCAGAGCATCCCAAACATGCTCAATGGGTGACATGTCTGAGTATGCAGGCCATGGAAGAACTGGGCCGTTTTCAGCTTCCAGGAATTGTGTACAGATCCTTGCGACATGGGGCCGTGCATTATCATGCTGAAACATGAGATGATGCTGGTGGATGAATGGCACGACAATTGGCCTTAGGTTCTCGTCACGGTATCTCTGTGCATTCAAATTACCATCGAATAAAATGCAACTGTGTTGTACGTAGCTTATTCCTGCTAATACCATAACCCCACCGCCACCATGGGGCACTCTGTTCACAATGTTGAGATCAGAAAACCGCTYGCCTACACAGCGCCATTTCTAATTGGTCACATACACATGTTTAGCAGATGTTATTGMGGGTGTAGTGAAATGCTTGTGTTCCTAGCTCCAACAGTGCAGTAGAATCACAGCGTGCCAGTGTCCATCAAAGGTGAGCATTTGCCCACTAAAGTAGGGTACAACGCCGAACTGCAGTCAGGTCAAGACCCTGGTGAGGACGACGAGCACGCAGATGTGCTTCCCCGAGACGGTTTCTGACAATTTATGCAGAAATTCTTCGGTTRTGCAAGCCCACAGTTTCATCGGCTGTCCGAGTGGCTGGTCTCAGACGATCCCCGCAGGTGAAGGAGCCAGATGTGGAGGTTGTGAGGCCGGTGGGACGTACTGTCAAATTCTGTCAAACGACATTCTCTGGCAACAGCTCTGGTGGACATTCCTGCAGTCGGCATGCCAATTGCACGCTCCCTCAAAACTTGAGACATCTGTGGCATTGTGTTGTATGACAAATCTGCACATTTTAGAGTGGCCTTTTACTGTCCCCAGCACAAGGTGCACCTGTGTAATGATCATGCTGTTTAATCAGCTTCTTGATATGCCAGACCTTTCAAGTGGATGAATTATCTTGGCAAAGGAGAAATGCTCAACAACAGGGATGTAAACAAATTTGAGAGAATTTAAAATAGGAATATATATTTTTAAATTCTGCAATCTTTTATTTCAGCTCATGAAACATGGGACCAACACTTTACATGTTGTGTTTAGTTTTTTGTACAGTGTAGTTCCATCAGTATCAGTTTGACTGATTCCTCCCTCAAATGTGTCTCWACACATCAGCTAAACTATTACCCCAAATAGGCCTATCCGTTATTCAAGTCAATAGGCCTTGTGCTTCTCCAAATGCATCAGAATAGAGCTATACCATACAAAATATTCAACAACTCACAAGTAGTTGTGTAAGGTGAATGAGGAGCTCAAAGTAGCTAGCAGGGAAGAAAGTGTTGTCTGTCWGAAAACMAGATTGTTCTCTGTATGTGGAGAGGCATTTGAAGGCAGGAAGGAGACCTTGGTTTCTACTATAGTATTTAGTCGCCCACAGCAATATGAAGGAAGAGAAAATGACTGCAATGCAGGAACTTTGAGAGTTATTTGTAAAACTATACAACTGCAGTAAATGTACAACCTGTTTTTCCAGAAACATACAAGAAAAAAAACATTTTAAAACGTCATTTTAGRGATTGGATAGCTACGTGCATCATACCCTGAATGTTACCTATGCATAACATAGTAGCAGCTTGTCATATGGAATTGGTCTCTTTAATACCATCAGCGCAACAAGTTGATTTGAAAGAAGCATCTCCTCTTGACTCGGCTCATGTATGAAAGACCAATAATAATCATCAAAGATACTCCAAACTGTAAAATGCAAGGGATAACCAACTACCCCTGCTTTGAAATGGCATATACGAAGAATTATTTCCTCCCGGCTTTTATGTACTTGTCATCAGATGCGATTCAAACACTCTAATGTTGTAGAGTTRTAGTGACATATCAAAAAGATGAAGTGAAAGAGAGCACGCACAATGAATGTCATATTTAGACTGTTAGATTCTACCCTTTGTTACTCATCTCTCTATTTCAAGATCATACATAAGTTGAATGTGATTTTCTTGCGTCTTTGACACTATAAATTAGATAGAGGGGCAGCAAATAAACAAGTATTATTCACTGAGTAAATATATGCATGAACTCAAAATGGGTAAATGAAAATGAATGGGAATGCATTATAGCAATCTTATTTTTTCCAAATCTAAATGAAACGGGTCTGTTGGAGAAGAACCAGTGGCATCGCGAAGGCTGGAACTGCAAACCAAGGAGTAAATAGACTTAATGCCATAAATTTTTCCCCTATTCATGATATAAGAATGGGGTTAGGGAAAGAGATTAGGTTATACATCTGCTGTCAGAGACTGGGGAGACCAAGCAGAGAACTTCACCTAAACAGAATGATCATCAAACAGGCATGTCTCCTATCTTCTCCTTTATTGTCCCTTCTTTCATTCGACTACAGGCACTAACCCAGACAGGTGCAGATTTAATACCTGATGAAATGAGCGAGAAATATGAGGGAGTAAGCAGCAATATCTGGATCTTACATTTTCTACCCACCACATATGAAGAAAAAACACTGTCACTATTAGTAACACATATTCACATAAATATGGATATTTTGTCATTCAACACTGCTATTTACTGTGTTGTTACTGCAAATGTACTTCTGATGGCATAGTTTTGTATGTAATTACTACCGTAGAGATAACTCACCATAGGAAAGCTGAGGTTTTGGGGCTCCTGCACTCACTAGGAAGAGACAGTGCGTAGGTTTATAGTTGAGTAGCTGTGCTGTGCCCTAAAGGCAAATATGAGGCAAAGTTTGGTAAGTAACATTCTAACGTGTGGTTAACAAGATTTCTTTCTTATCTTGAGTGCAACAGAAAGTATAAAAAAGTGTACTATATGCATTTGACGTGCTCTTTAAGTAATTTTCACATTCAGTTCAGAATCGTATGTAATCCTCTCAAATATAGAGTGAACTATTCCAGTTGCAAATGAGAATAATTATTCAAATACCACACACAACACTAAATCCCATTGATTTCAGTGCATGACACCATTTTTCCATTTCCTCCTCCCCGAAACAAAACAGCAAAGAAGCCAGTAAACATTAAATATCTGTTGTTTTATTGGGGTAATCTGGCTGCTTAGTAACTGACAAGTAAAAAATCTATACAAATAGTTTTGGAGTGTCTGAAAATAGATAGTCATTTAAACTGTAACTAACAGCCATGCGTTTTCCAGCTGCAGTGGCAGTGTTGAGGAAATGACACCAGCTTTGATGGGTTGTATAGCTTTTGAGATGAGCCTCTTTATGCCGCTTGCAGTTCCATTATGGCTTTGTTCGAAAGCTTGTTTACCTGCTGATAACATACACTGGTGGATTCAGGAGCACCGATCCAAAATCTGCTGCCAAAGTCACTCAAGTCTCATTGTACCACAGGAGGAGAAGAATGAAATGTTTACGCGGAGGGGAATGCAAAATGCTAAATGTGAAATCAAACTATGGGACCAATAAGGGATCAGAATAACTTTGCCAAGGTTTTATTTTTAGGCCCAGTTGCAATGCTAGCTTTCTGGAAAACGGTATATTTTTTTTGCCTCTGCTCTCTATGGCTAAGCTTGCACTCTATATTGGGGCTCTATATTGGGGGGTTTCTATCATTTTTACAAAATGGACAAACAAAAAGCGACATTTATGATAATTGTGGATTCAGTTTTCATAAAGAAATTGAATTAAATCATGGATTCAGCCAAACAATCTATTCTATACCATGCATCTCATTTGGTCTGTAGGTGTTTAATTTTAGAGAAGAAGCTAWGTTTGCAGATCAAAGGCCTCCTTTTGCTTTGTATATATAATAACATGGGCATGCAGGACCAGGCCCTCTGTGAGTCATGGCCCCAACATTGGGCCCCACACCCATCCACAGGCAGGTCTCCAGGGGGCCAGCAGGGCCCCCAGACGGCCATCCATGAGGGCCAGGTGACCCTGTCTCTGGGGTTAGCAGGAAACACTAAAGAGGGATGGGTAGAGAGGCTGAGGAGCTACTGAGTGTGAGTGTACGAGGCTGGTGACGGCAGCTGTCAATGGTTTGGAAGGAGAAGCCAGACAGATTGTGCGTTCTGCTGGTGCAGCCAGTTCGCCACCTGGCAGGCTTTCCCTTGTTAGAACTTCTTGCTGTTTCTGTTCTCGTCGTCAGAGAGATGTTTTTTCCCTCTCTCCTCGTTTGCGTTTTCATCCAGGAGGGAGATTTGAGATTTGCCAAATGGTTTAGAATGCTTTTGTATGAAATTATTGAAAATGTGCACTCTACGTTCTAGACAAAGTAGGCAGGTTAATCAGTGGCACTATGTCACATCACATCTAAAGCTATGGAAGTATCCCATTGATTCCCACAATAACATGAGTGATCAGCTTCTCCATGCCCATAAAACACATTACCCATTATAGCTTACTATGACAGTAATTAAGCAGTTTGATCATTTTAATATTGTCCTTGTCATGATATCTTAAGAGGCATTAATTACCATGAATTAATGAACATGTACAATATTGATTAATGATTGATTCAAGTTATCGGTCACCTCTCCCTCTCCAGGCATCTGATTGACAAGATAAAGTATAACACGTAGATGTTATCAGACTAACAGCCTGATGCAATTAGTTAGTCATTCCCACATGTACTGTATCACACCCGGAATCTAGATGTGGCTTCATAATTTCCTCCTATAATGCGTATGTGGCTCTCACCACCACTCACTTCACAACAACCACTGCCATCTCACAAATGAATACAGAGGGACGTGATTCAGTTCCAGGTTTTAGCTAATAACAGCAAGAGTCTGAAACTGGAGGTTGTCAATCCATTCTGGGATTTAGAATCATGATGTAGCCCACCAGTCATCTATGGTAAGATTTCTACAGAAGATTTATTGTAGACTATACATCTGATGTCAATATAAGTACTAGGCCTTTTCCTCAAACACTGCCTAACAAGTAACAACAGTGCCTTTCCAATGGCTGAAACCTCTTCACATGCACTTATAATAACCTCTTAATTCCTTAAAGAGATTCAGATGTGCAAATGCTATACTGTGTATGCACCATGTCATTGCTCTCTCTCGCTCTTCTGTGTGTGCATCTTGCTAGCTGTCACTCAAATGGCGAGGGACTGAAGCTCATTGATTAGAATTCGAATTGCTAAGAGGCTGGCCCACGTGGGATAAATGTAGGGAAAATGCTGCAGGACAGCTTCCAGAGAAACTGTGGCTTTCAAACTACTGATTTTGTGTCTAATTGAGGTAAAACAGTAATTCTGCTCATAGATGAGGTATTTATGAACGACACATTGACACATCCAGCCCAAAGTGGCAGGTTTAAAAAATACTACGTAGTCGCCAAAGTTTCAGAGCATGTCTTGAACAGGCATAACTATAAACTACAAGGATTGCAGAGTGTTCTATGATGGAGGTATCAAAGGTCAGAGGAAGTTCCCTCCAACCAGTCACAGTAGTAGGCGGAGACTATTATGACGAATTTCCACCAGAGATTTACCAAAAAGGTTTATGAGGTTGAAACACATTGTGGCTTGTGTTTCCCAGCTCCACRGCATGGCTTCAGTGTCCCAGTGGGCAAATGCCTCAGTGGATCTGCTCTGACTTGGGGCCAAGGCCAGGCCACTGGTACCTTTCAGCTGGCATTTACATAACAATGGCTGACTGTGGACTAACTGTGGGTTAAAGGTAGACTCCGCTAAATGAAGTTGACACGAGCAGCACCGCAGATACAGTATTGAGATGAGCGAGATGCTAGACTTCGCTCTCACAGACACACACACAGTATTTGTGCATGTGCATGGGTTCGCTTCACACTGTTCACAGTATGGTAGCCAGGGCACCAAAACGGGGGAGAAGTTGAGGCTAGCGCTTCAACGCTCTTAGTTGTTTGCGGAATTTGACCCAATATGCCGTTTACTTTCAGCATCTACATCCTATTGCTGAGTCTACCTTTAGCACCTTCTACGGTTAACACATTACAAAGCACCTTCTCATAAAGCAACTGTCTTGACGATGCGGAGGTTGTTGATTCTGTTTGCCTCAAGTCTTGATTCTAGTGTCACACTCCTGATGGAAACAGTTCCGGAAAAATAATTACACTAGAGCTTACTTAAGCAATAAGGCCCAATGGGGTGTGGTATATGGCCAATAGACCACAGCTAAGGGCTGTTCTTACTCACAACGCATCGCGGAGTGCCTGGATACAGACCTTATATTGGCCATATACCACCAACCCCCGAGGTGCCTTATTGCTATTTTAAACTGGTCACCAATGTAATTAGAGTAGTACAAATAAATGTTTTGTCATACCCGTGGTATACGGTCTGATATACCACGGCTGTCAGCCTATCAGCATTCTGGGCTGGAACCACCCAGTTTATAAATTCACATAAACACTGGCAACACTGTAGGTTAAGTCTCAGTTGGAATTGCGCCCCATTAGAAATCCAGTAGAGATCCACCATCCTTGATACAGCATACCTTTCTAAGACGTAGGGGAGTGACATCAAAAGTAATGTATGAATTGTATAAAGTCAAAAACTTAAGCAAAACATGAAGCAACTTACAATGAACATGTTGGTTGTTGTGCTGACATGGTAGCTAGCTTATAAGATCAAAATTACAAATGTGTGTGGTCCACCTGTCCACGATTTGTGAAGCTAAACTATAAGAAGTGAAAATATATAAATGATGCATTTAGAGCCTTAAATGTTTTTGTGACATTACATGCTTGCAAAACTAACTACATGCAACTTCAGAATAAGAATGCTTCTGAACACAACTAGAGGTAGCTACGGAAATCAATGAGCTGATATAATTCATCCTATTTTTGTTTGTTATTTCCCAACTGCCACAACTCATAGAGAGACTACAGTACAAACATGGCTGTGTCCCCTAAAAGAAGAACAAGGAGTAGTAGAGGTGAAGGGTCAACGCCAGCTGCTAAACAGAAAAGCTCACTGTCTGTTCAAGTTGGGAGGGAAGATTTTTTTTTCTCTCCAGAAGATAGTTTGCAACAAAAGTTGCACTGTTGGCCTGTTGAGTGTGGTGGTGTGGTGTCAGCTGGTCCCAGGCCCAGTGGCCCTCACCGGGCTCTGCTCTGCTGACGGGAGGGAGAGTGGCTGGTGGCTGGCCACGGCTCAGGACATGGCCTCGTTTGTTCACGGTCCCCCATCTCTGAAAAGAGTTATGCTGTCTGCTTTGAATGGACAGCGTTTTTCTTTGTGTGCTGGATCAAAACAGAGGGGCAAAGTTAGTCAGCAAGTTGCATAGCTATCTGCATTCTAATTCTTCAAGCCTCTTTTGTATGAAGTTTGGACATAAAGTTTCACACTGTGTTTGACGTGACTGGGATGCTGGAGGTAAGAGATCATTTTTTACCCCCCAAATACAAAATAGAACAGGCTAGACTGTAATTCAATAGTCAGCTACTTCTCAAATCTATAGACTACAGTACTGTACAGTAGCCTACAATCATCATAAAACTTCAGAATATAATAAATGATGGTACAGTGAGTATAGGCTATGTAGCTCAAATATTTATATACTTTTTTGAATCTGATCTATTTTCTAACCACAGGGTATTTGACTATGAATCCCTGGCACTTTTTATGTTACCTGAAGGCAAATGGTACAGATTTCTACAAGTTATTTACAACAACAGCCAAACCATTCCTCTGGAAACTAGGCTGCAGATCAAAGGATTGGTTTGATCTCTACTTAGCATATTTGTTTAACCTAGCCAGTGATTCTGAAAAGTGCACACGCTTTTGCCGTGATATGCAGAGCACCCTTTATCCGTCTTTTTCTTGTGTTAGCTCTGGATTTAAGTACTTTCTGTATTTAGGAGACAACTGGATTTGCCAGCTTTTGAAATTTAGTTGCCCACTGCTAGCAGTCTTGGCAGCCAGGGATAGATAACTAGGTATGTTCCACCGCTAATCCTGATCGGCCTTCTAATAGTATTTGTGGACTGTACAGCACTCAATTAGGGCATAATGTGCTATTTTTATTTCCTTTAAGTTGGATTAAATGAGAAAATGTGTTTTGCAGTTTTTGCATGTCTACTATTTACTTTTTGAAGTATTGTTTTATTTAGCAGTTTTATTCGGGCAATGCTGCTCTGCTCTCAACACACATGGATGCAAAATGTCAAGCAAAGAAACAATGTCCAAGCGCTCTAAAATAAAATACGTCAGGGCAATCAGCACATTTTCTGGAAAGAGAATGCTTATGCACACAATGCCCTAATTCTCTCTTACTTTGGGCTTTGGGAAAGATGAGCACAGGTTTATTGAGAGCCAGAAAAGAGGGCAGATGGCTCACAAGCGGGATAAACCTGGGAAGTCATGCTGTAAATGTGTTTTACAGAAAACAATGAAAGGAGCGGACAAAGCGATTGTGGCAAAGTCCTTTGGAAAATGGAAAAGCAGCTCTCAAAGGTCCAGGACCATGGAGAAGCCGGATGAGCCGTCTGAAGAAAGCAAGGAGGAGAACCTTTCCGGCTGCACCTGTGAGTCCCCACGAAAAGGCAAGAAACCAACAACCTATGGAGGAAAAGTACCTCATTTCCTTATTTAAAATAGTCATAGGCCTATTTCTCTCAGCTTATTTTTCTTGTGGCCATTTTAATTATTACTAGCAGCATTGTTTTCAATTTGACACTCTCTAGCTAGCCTGCTCTATCCAGCCAGTGAACAAACAAACCACATTGTTGGGCAGGAGAATTCCTTTTGAGCGAAAGTGTGTCTCCAATGATACCGCGTTGCCAGGAAAAAGACAAAGCAAAAAATAGCAAACACAAAAACAGTCACAGGTGCATGGGACTGAGAGAGAACCCAGTGAATGGTCACTGCAGTCCCTAGGAGGTCTTTCAGTGTAAGCCAGTGCGGTGGGTGGACTTCTGACAAGGACATTGGTGAGCAGCCAGGTGGAGTGTGTAACTGAGAATGCTCCTGTTTATTCTTTTCACATGCTAATGTAGCTCCAATCTGACTTCTCTCTCTATGCGGCAGAAACTTTACTTTGAGTCTACATTCATTCTTTCCTTTCAATACCTACAGAAGCATTTTGATACCTTGCATGCATTCAACGTAATCATTTATGATATGCATTGAACATTAATTAGTATGCGGTATTAAACTGCTGCAGGTGGTGAAAGAACGACAATCCAGTGTGACATGGAGATTTACAGGCCTTTTAGTGGTACTCTCTCAAAGTACGGTCTGACTTTCCATTCCTATTTGATGTACCCCTATTTACTTCCACACTTACATTAACATGTGTTTGTCTTATCAGCATACACAGTTTGCATCAAATATCCGGAAAGGGCAGATACGCTCCACGTTCTGTACACATGCACCAATATGAGGACAGAGGAAACACTGTGGAGTATGTGGATGATACGAACAGGTCATTTAGCCCATCTTGGCTAATGGACCCGCAATTCTGTCCAATTGATCAATTATCCATCTTGTTACCCTCTCATAACACCAACCTTACAGTAAATAGCTACCTTTAAAATGTATCATAATCTATCATCTTACGCTGAACAAAAAATATAAACTCAACATGCAACAATTTCAAAGATTTAACTGAGTTACAGTTCATATAAGGAAATCAGTTAATTTAAATAAATTCATTAGGCCCTAATCTATGGATTTCACCTGACTGGGAATACAGCTATGCATCTGTTGGTCACAGATACAGTACTTTAAAAAAGGTAGGGGTGTGGATCAAAAACCAGTCAGTATCTGGTGTGACCATGATTTGCCTCACGCAGCGTAACACCTCCTTCGTATAGAGTTGATCAATGTTGTCCCACTCCTCTTCAATGGCTGTGCGAAGTTGCTGGATATTGGCGGGAACTGGAACACGCTGTCGTACATGTCGATCCAGAGCCTCCCAAACATGCTCAATGGGTGACATGTCTGGGGAGTATACAGGTCATGGAAGAACTGGGACATTTTCAGCTTCCAGTAATTGTGTACAGATCCTTGCGGCATGGGGCCGTGCATTATCATGCTGAAACATGAGGTGATGGCGGCGGATGAATGGCACGACAATGGGCCTCAAGATCTCGTTACGCTATCTCTGTGCATTCAAATTGTCATCGATAAAATGCAATTGTGTTCATTGTTCATAGCTTATGCCTGCCCATGCCATAACCCCACCTCCATCATGGGACACACGTTGACATTAGCAAACTGCTTGCCCACACGAGGCCATCTGCCTGGTACAGTTGAAACCGGAATTCATCCGTGAAGAGCACACTTCTCCAGCGTACCAGTGGCCATCAAAGGTAAACATTTGCTCACTGATGTCGGTTACGATGCCAAGCTGCAGTCAGGTCAAGACCCTGGTGTACAAACCCCCAGTTTCATCAGCTGTCCGGGTGGCTGGTCTCAGACAATCCCGCAGGTGAAGAAGCCGGATGTGGAGGTCCTGGGCTGGCGTGGTTAAATGTGGTCTGCTGTTGTGAGCCCGGTTGGACGTACTGGCAAATTCTCTAAAACGACGTTGAAGGCGTCTAATGGTAGTGAAATGAACATTCAGTTATCTGGCAACAGCTCTGGTGGACATTCCTGCAGTCAGCATGCCAATTGCCCACTCCCTCAAAACTTGAGACATCTGTGGCATTATGTTGTGTGACAAAACTGCACATTTTAGATTGACCTTTTATTGTCCCCAGCACAAGGTGCACCTGTGTAATGATCATGCCGTTTAATCAGCTTCTTGATATGCCACACCTGTCAGGTGGCTGGATCATCTTGGCAAAGAGAAATGCTCACTAACAGGGATGTAAACAAATGTATGCATACAATTTGAGAGAAATAAGCTTTTTGTGCATATGGAACATTTCTGAGATCTTTTATTTCAGCTMATGAAACATTGGACCAACACTTTACATGTTGCRTTTATATTTTTGTTTAATGTAGTTCAATCGTTTACGTATCTGTGCATATCTGTCTTTTCCAAGTTCAGTTCCTGAAAAAGGGCAATATGGCTCCACTGTACTACACAAATGTTCATCCCTTCTAGTGTAAACTCCGTAAATAGCATCAAAGGCAGCATTGTCACTTACACCTCTAGCATCTTTTCTGCATAACCGACCACTACAACAGGCAGTCTCAGGGGACATACAGTTTTCCTATTCCAGCCCCAACCCTGAATTACTGTGTGTTCAGTGTAATTATAAAGGAGGGTTGTTGCCAGGCTATAATGCAGAATGCCAGGTGCACACTAGCAGTGTCTCCCATTCCCACTAACTCACAGAGCCGTATCTACACAGCCTACAGGAAGTACCCTAACCTCTAAGGGATTGTGCTGCTACTTCATTCAGCAGTAATCAGTTTAGATTTCTCTCTCTATTCCTTGTTGAAATGTTGAAACCTGAAATCAGCCATATGTCTGCCGATAAACATACATCATAAAGAGGGAAAGGGAGAAAGTGCAACACTTGGTGGTGCTCTATTTTCCTAAGCCTGCTTAGGTTATGTGACTGAGCCACAGTTGCTCTGTGAAATTATATCCCGATACTGGCACTGCATCCTTGTGAGGGAGTCTTGTAAAATGGGTTTACTTAGCGCCTTTGCTGGCATTTTCCGAAGATAGCAAATGCACAAACACTGCCCATGATCGGATTAACTGTACAACAAAATGATGTAACTCTTTGTCTTTCTTGTGTGGCATAGGTTTTCCTCTGCATGAGTTTAGTGGTCAGCTCAAAATGTAGACAGGGATGTTACAGAGCCAACATGCAGTTCAGCCATAAGACAAGTAGCACTATATAATATACAGTATATGAAAAGATTATGTCTCTTCTGTAGTTTACCATTGGACATGAATTGATTGTAAAGCGTCCGTCTCCAAAACACGCCATTTTAAACGACCGGGTCATAGAGACCTGCTGAGAGTGAGATACCCTTGCCCTTGGGCAACCATCCATGGAAGCAATCTCCCATAGTAACACACACTCCATCAATCTCAATCAAAGTATACACCTACTGAATAACACTTATTAGTTATTATTAATGGCGTTGCCCTTTTTTGCAAGCACACACGTCTTGTTGATGTCCTTCTCTAAGGCCTTCCTATGGACGCAAGGTAGTTTGTCACCATGTATACACATAATATACTGTATGACACTGAAATAAACCAAAGAATGCAGTATCTTGTACAACGTATACATGGCCCACACATGTACTGTACACCTGGTGTTCTACAGAGACTAGAATACAAAGATGTATCAAGGCCTTTCTTTAATCACTCAATTACAAATCAGTTGAAATATCTCCACGTATCCTACTTATTTACATTTTAATTACTACTATTACTTATTTTTCATTTTTTTTGGGATGTAACCATAGAAAGCTCAATTCCTCCCCTACACTAGAAAGAAGCAAAATGACTGTTTTTCACTGGAGGTTTAGATGCTTGTTTATCACTTTTAAATACCATCATCTTTGCTGAAATCCCCTCTCAAAAGAACCTTTCACTTGCTGGAATAAATTCAAATTAAAATTTAAATCCCTCTTTGCATTTCTTCAGCCTCTTTTAAAATAGCTGCCTCCTTTTAGAAAGCTGTTTATGTAGTGATCTGTTCATAATCCAGTTTGTTTCTCAACAGCGAAAAACACAGAAATCGTATTATCACTATCTTGGAGAGATGATGCGAGAAATCAGGAAGTATAAATGTCTGGATCTGTGGAAGTTTTCAAAGTGCTAAATCTTAAAGAATAAGGCGAAAGCCCTTTGATGAAGTACTCTGAACAGTAGCATTTGACTTGCAAATATCGATAGTACATTGTACTGAGAGAACTCAGAACGTATCAAATACCTTTTGTGATGTTATTCAAAAAACTAGACAATGGCTGTTCCTTGAACAAATATAAAGAAATCTTTCTCTCATTCACAGCAATCTGAAATATGTGCTAGGTAGATAACTCAATGTTCTACCATGTGATATACAGCTTTTTGTACTGAGCGTATGAAGATTTAACCACTGGCACAATGGGGGAACCTTACATGTCAAGTCTTCCATAATTCTATAAACAACAACCCTTCCCAATCTCACAAGGCTCACGTCTAATATTTTGTAGAAATCAAAATGTAATCAAGAATTTAATTAATAAAAACTGAAAAGTGCCTTGTGATAATAACTATCCAGTTGAAAATATGTAAAATAACTGGGAAGAGCCTGTTGGAAGATTTAATTTGCTCCAGCTAGATTGGGTTTATTGTTGGAAACAAATTATAATTGTGCCTCTAGAAAGTTAACAATGATCTAAACAAAAGGAAATCAATGGCCGAGCCCATTAATCACTCAAAGCAAGCTACTTGTGCTGAAGAAACTTACTTGATAATCAATTTCTTTGTTTTGCTCAAAAGGGCATTTGCATTCTGATTCACGTCAGCAAGCTTCCTGTATTGGGCGCAATCAAAACATTGTAAACCACATTAATGGGAGTATTTTTGTATTTTCAAGTGTATCTCTCTCTGTGTAGGCATCATGAAAAGCTGTGGCTGTCTTACAAACTGCTGTAAACGGCTGTTATTAACACGGACCCCTGCACTACTAATAAGGGTCAGTGTTGATTTGTCAACAACAATTATCAAGGTGAAACATTGTGCCAGACTCTTGTGTTTAATTAATTAAGACTTATGATTTTGGCATTGATAATACTGACCTTCGAGTACAAGTACAAGCAATCCAACTCTGTCTGCAGAGATTCTGCTAAAGATCATAGGTTATAAAATGGAGGCGAATTTGTAAGCTATGCATTGCCGGATGCTACTTATTATTACTCATATCAAGACAGTCTACTGCTCATCAGCGTCATCGTTACAGAAGCCATTAGACACACCTGTTGCCATTGTTCGTGGTCATCCTTTTGCCTGGCCATCCCAGGGGAACCACTGCTCCCCTGGCCTTTGTAGGCGGGTCTGTTTGTCTGCTTATCAGACATGGAGTTAAGATCTGTTGAAGACCCATTGAGACTCAGACCAAGACCCAACCTCTTTTATATAGACCAGAACAAGACCCAGCCTCTTTATACTCAGACCCAGAACAACACCCATCCTCTTTATACTCAGACCCAGAACAAGACCCAGTCTCTTTATACTCAGACCAGAACAAGACCAGCCTCTTTATACTCAGACACAGAACAAGACCCAGCTCCTTTATACTCAGACCAGAACAAGACCCAGCCTCTTTATACTCAGGCCCAGAACAAGACCCAGCCTCTTTTATACTCAGACCCAGAACAAGACTCAGTCTCTTTATACTCAGACCAGAACAGAACCCAGCCTCTTTATACTCAGACCCGAAACAAGACTCAGTCTCTTTATACTCAGACCCAGAACAAGACCCAGCCTCTTTATACTCAGACCCAGAACAAGAACCAGCCTCTTTATACTCAGACCCAGAACAAGACCCAGCCTCTTTATACTCAGACCCAGAACAAGACCCAGCCTCTTTATACTCAGACCCATAAACAAGACCCAGCCTCTTTATACTCAGACCCAGAACAAGACCCATCCTCTTTATACTCAGACCCAGAACAAGACCCAGACTCTTTATACTCAGACCCAGAACAAGACCCAGCCTCTTTATACTCAGACACAGAACAAGACCCAGCCTCTTTATACTCAGACCCAGAACAATACCCAGCCTCTTTATACTCAGACACAGAACAAGACCCAGCCCTCTTTATACTCAGACCCAGAACAGACCCAGCCCTCTTTATACTCAGACCCAGAACAAGACCCCAGCCTCTTTTATACTCAGACCAGAACAAGACCCAGCCTTCTTTCAACTCAGACCCAGAACAAGACCCAGCCTCTTTATACTCAGACCCAGAACAAGACCCAGCCTCTTTATACTCAGACCCAGAACAAGACCCAGTGTTTTAAAACTGTGGCAAGCTCAAGACCATTTAAAATGTTGAAATGCGATCCAGACCAAGATCACTGTAAAAAGTCAGCAAGAAAAGGCATATTATTCCTAAACATTATCCATTCATGCCCAACAGGCTCATACATTAGGGAAGCAAGGCGCCCTGGCACTTGTGTGTTTAATCATTCCTTCTTGGCCACATAACTCTGGTCAGAGGAGGTATTGGGCGATATATTTTAACCATGAACTTAGATACTACTAAAACCATCTTGTCCAGAACCATTAGTCCAGACCCACAGCAGAACATTGGGTGCCGAGTCACAGATCCAGACATTTTGGGCACTGACACCCAGACCAATGTGGTCCTTAGTGGTCTCAATATCAGGACCATGATATTAGTCTGATAAGGAATCGGTCCGTTTAAGTGTCAGTTAGTTGTTACAGAGCTTCTGTAGGCCATGGTACACCAACTTAAAGAAAGACATGAAAAGTACGGGAAAAGTCTGCAATCAGACTTTTTCACCATCACAGCAGATCCCTCAGTTATGCTATGTAGCTTTTGCAGTACTGCAGTAACTTCGACATAATATAATGAGGCTTCGATTAAGCATTGGGTGTGCGTCTTTAAAATATAGTGTAAGGTCGCCCACAGTTATACACTAGTTCTCCCCAAGGGTGCTGTCGGGTAGTACTAATCGTTTCTTTAACTGCGATGTAGTGACATGCAGTGAAGATAATGATGCCCGTGGAAAATGTCGTTTATTTTCAAAGAAACCTTCCCTGCCTGTTGACATCAACATAAAGATAGTTACACATCCTGGAGCTATGTCAACAACATGCACTTATGTTTTGTTGCTCCATATTTGCATATGCAAATTTTATTTATTTAATGTACCAGTCTTTTTATGTGACTCTTTCTGTGATGAACAAGGCATCAAGTGGTTGCACAATGGCAGACGGATGAGTTTACAGGGTTCACACTATAAACCAGGAGGTGGTGATTGGCTATTCATCTTATTTGAGGACAATTATGAAGCATTTTATCTTAAATTAACCTCACTTTATTTTAGAATATAATGATATTAACATATCCGGTTAATGACTGGAGAATATTAATGCCTACTTTGTTGTATTGAGTGAAAACTAGAGCTCTGTTTTGCCATGTAGTTGACTGTATTTGAATTGAGATAAAACGTGAAAAGGTTGGTTGACCTCATAAAGGTAATTTATGGTTCTTACCATGAAATAAATAAACAATGGAAAACATTATACAATACATGACCTAAAGTATGTGGACACCTGTTYGTCATTCCAAAATCATGGGCATTAATATGGAGTTGGTCCCCCCTTTGCTGCTATAACTGCCTTCGGGCAGGTAGCGTTCTTCTGGCATCCGCCAAACCCAGATTCGTCCGTTGGACTGCCAGATGGTGAAGCGTGATTCATCACTCCAGAGAACGAGTTGCTGCTCCAGAGTCCAATGGCAGCGAGCTTTACACCACTCCAGCCGACGCTTGGCCTTGCGCATGGTGATCTTAGGCTTGTGTGCGGCAGCTCAAGTCATGGAAACCCATTTCATGAAGCTTCCGACGAACAGTTCTTGTGCTGACGTTGCTTCCAGAGGCAGTTTAGAACTCGGTAGTGAGTGTTGTAACCAAAGACAGACGATTTTTACTCGCTACGTGCTTCAGCACTCGGATGGTCCCATTCTGTGAGCATGTGTGTCCTACCACTTCGCGGCTGAGCTCTTGCAGGGCAGAAATKTGCCGAACTGACTTGTTGGAAAGGCGGCATCCTATGACGGTGCCACATTGAAAGTCACTGAGCTCTTCAGTAAGGCCATTCTACTGCCAATGTTTGTCTATGGAGATTGCATGGCTGTTTGCTCGATTTTATACACCTGTCAGCAACCGGTGTGGCTGAAATAGCCGAATCCACTAATTTGAAGAGGTGTCCAAATACTTTTGTATATATAGTGTATTTGTAGGTTTTACACAAAGCCTGTATGGTGCTCAAAAACAATAGGGTGCTTTGACATTTCACTTCTTTGCTAACATAATTTGCAGCAGAATGCAGAAAAGCTTTTAGACACAGATGTGACCAATTGTAATACTTTTCTGAATGCAATCAAACACTTTCTATAAACACGAACAGGACTTTTGAAATGTGAACCCTTGTCTGACATGTAATTTCCTCCAACCCACTCCTCTTTTCATTTCTCCACTAACTCACCCCCAGTTTTGTGCATATTTCCTGTTGATGAAATAGTTTTGAAAACACTATAGGCTGGTTAACGGGTCATGTTGTAGGCTTTGGGATAAACCTTTTTGCAGATTAATCAGGGACAAAGCATATTTTTTGCGTGTTTGCGTTAGACTTCCACTGAATTTGTGAAAAACCGAACTGCTGGTCTTACTACACTGTCCTCTGTAATGGTTTTCATTTTGTCAGGATTGTTGTTGACAAGTTGATCCTTTTTAGGGTTTTATTTGATCGATGTGTTATTCTCACATTACAACAGTCTTACAGTAGTTCAGGACATGAAGTAATCGGTACTTTCTTGGACAAATGCTTATGATGTTCTTTCCCTATGATTGTCTGCATCAGGCTAAGGAAAGAAAGGAACATGCTTTTATTATTTGATATGATTTTTAAAGTGATGGCTCTATGCTTTCATATTTTCTAAACCACCATCTCACAGGAATGATGCAAAAGAAAGAACAAAAGGAACACGACTGTACTCTGGCAGTCCCTCTTTTCAGCATGTACCAATGGCGCTTGAAATACAGTTACAAAATTAGACTTTCAAATGAGGTATTAAACAAGTTGATGATCAACTGCCAAACCTTAAGTAATGATATACCCCAGCCATCCTCAAGTCCCCAGCCTTGCATAACCAAAATTCGCAGATGACAAAAAAGCACAGAAAATTCATTATTATTACACATGGTGTTCACACGTCTCTCCCCAGAGACTGGAGCGGCACAACCTAGAGATAAGCGTGTTTGGGTGGCCCCTGTTGTCAGCTGGGGAAGGGGATGCTTGCATCTCTAAGAGGCCCCTTACGGGTATCACTTATTTGAAAGGCTAAGCTACGGCCCCGTACCCCCATACTAACCCCCCTCCCCCCGCCCTGCTTCCTGCCCCTCCCCTCCCGCCCCAGGCTCCACCCAGAAGTGTGGCTTCCTTTTGTCATTGTAATCTGGCCCTGTTTGCTAAACGCTTCCACTGTTTACTCTCTGCTATGGCTGTCTCTTATACACATCTAGATGTGTATAAGAGACAGGGCCTACAGGGAGGAATTACACCGAATTACTTAAATATCTGCTATGCAGCAGCTAGCCTTCCTTCCTTCTGTCTCTTATACACATCTAGATGTGTATAAGAGACAGAGCTAACTCAGGAGGCTAACATGGCCTACAGGGAGGAATTACACCGAATTACTTAAATATCTGCTATGCAGCAGCTAGCCTTCCTTCCTTAGTCACCAAACATCACTTCCAGGTCCCTGCCTTTTACTGATAGCTAGTCCTCTCCGGTAACAGAAAAGGTCTAGGACAAAAGGGGTATTCATTCATTCAAATAGGAGAAGAAAAAAAAAGACAGACAGGTACTAAGATACAGAAGGGGGGAAAAAAATCAAATTAACAGACAAGGCTTTCATGACATACTTTGGTTGTTGTTGCCGTAGCGATAAAGTCGCAGACATTGAAACTCGTCTGTTGAGCCATTGTTATCATCCCTGGCCATCTGCTGCCGAGGAGTGACATTCCCGCTCATTTGCATGATGAGTGATATATGGGAAGCTTGGGAGAGCATATGCCCCACTCAGTCCTATGACAAAGCAAGTGAAAGTTTTAGAAGCATTAATATAAGGGGTGGAAATTAAAAAGGAGAAAAAAAATATGAAGATAAATCAGTGTGTGTGTGTGTGCGTGCGTGTGTGTGTGGTGTGTGATTGTGTGTAGTGTACTGTGTGTGTGGAGGGCTAACGCCTGCATCTGCCTCCTTGGTGCGCCTGTTTGTGTGTTTGCGGATGTGGGAGTAGAATGAGGAGGGGGTTGTCTGCTGTTGATGTGCAAATGTGCATCATATTGAAGGGCTGTGAATGGGGAGGTGTGACGTAAAAAGGGACCCGAACGCAGGTGCTTATCTCCAGGCTGTCAAAGGCACAGTATGTCATATTCCTGGGGACTACCTTTCAAAGACACAGCACCAGCTCGGCCATCAAGCGACTGGGGGGAAATCAAACTTTCTGGATCATAGAAGTAGGTTTGTGTCAAATTATTTTCCATAATAATAATGTAGTGGTTATGCTGGTGTTGGTGGTCAGTTGTTTTTGTCATTGACATCAATCGTAGACTGTGAGTGCATGTGAAAGACGAGCGTTTTTACCCTCTTGATGTTTGACGCTGTCATATGACTTCATCAAAAGCTGTTAGGGCTATATACCGTCTATGACTGTTTTACAGTTAATGCACATGCTTAAAGCTATTTGACAGATGACTACTAATGTGTTAAATGAGTTTGCTATGACTAGTTTTACGATATGAATACACAAATAATATACATTGTGCACTTCAAGAAAGTATTTTTCTGCTAAACACAGGATGGTTCTGTGTTCTTAGAAAACCTAGTGGAAAACAGCTTCTGCTCAGGTCTCCGACTGTTAGAGGGGAGATTATATGGCTCAAACTGGTTTTTAAGAAGTATGACCTATTTTTTATCATCCAGATAAAATTAGATGCTGTCTACACAAATGCTGTGTGTTTAATTTAGCTAGAGTATAAGCTACGGTCTTAGAAGAACGCATGTTAGTAATGTGTGTAGAGACAAAGCATTGTCAGGTTGTGCTGGACGGCTTTCGCAGTGACAGCTGTACACACGACTATCGAGCCGTAATGCACTTCAACTTTGACTTAGCCTTCCGGTAACATGGGAGTTTGTTGTTGAAACCGTTTCTTACATTTTATTTAGGCTTTAGACTCAGCTTATGTACAGCAGGACTTTATACGACGGTAACCTAAGACAAAAGTTGAATGAATGTTTGTTGGAATCCTGTTGTATTCTAAATGTTGTATTATAGTCGGTGATACGTGTTCATTGAGACTTTGCGGTGGCATACATGGTCCATACCTTACACTTGAACAAACTCTGAAGAGACACAGTACTCCAAGGTCTCCAGGGAAACTGTTGATTTAGTAGGAAGGATGGATGTTGCAAAGTTGATCATTTACCGGTAACTATCAATAGACTTAGGACTGTGCCTTGGAAGGGCAAAGCTAGGAGAATATTTTAAGGGATAATTTGGAAGAAAATTAATGCATTTTTCATAACATACTGTAGGTAGGGATTTTATCAAGACAAGTGGTGGGTTGATAAGTGCGTTGTGTATTGAGAAACACACAACTAGTGCAGCTCAGGATTTTTTCCAGGCCTTTGCTTAGTACACATGATTAAATTAACATACAGGCGTAACGTGTTGTGCGGGTTAGAAGACTTTAATTGGATTAAAATCCTTAAAGTAGTCAGTAAATTTGCGTCAGCTTCTTTTTTAAGATGTAAAAATGTGTATATTTGTTTGTGTAGTTTTCTATTTGCACCTTACGTTGTTTTGTTAAGCTTAAGTAAGCATGCAGAATAAAAAAAACATTCCAGCTTGTCATTTAAACAACATGTTCCTGTTGGAACAGTTTAGAACAGACCTCTCAAATATTACATTTTGTATCCTGTTATTGAAAAACCATACTAAATAAAACAAACAACAAAATGATCTATTTATCAACTTCAAATCCCTGAATCCCATTTGACCTGTGATATTTTAAAAAGGCAATGAGGTATACAGACCATTACGCCATGTCATATATAATAATTATTTTCAAGTTAGGTATGTCCAATAAAACTAGTTAGAGACATGTAATAACTGAGACAAACCACTGAGACCATGATCATATAGTCTCTTTACATGCTCTTGCAATACCACAGCTACAACAACACAAAGATTCCGRATGATATGGTATTGTAGTGTAAACAGTAATCTCCCCTCTACACTCTTGCTGTACTTTATGAAGCCCCCTTCCTGCTCCAAGCAAGTCAGTTGCTACATAATAGGGTAATGTTAGATCTGCCCGCACTCCTGTATGACAACAGGAGCTGTCCATGGTACCTAGAGAGTAACGACTTTGTTGTCCAGAGGGGGAGGTGAAATGACAAACTCCACTGCTGCATATCGTTTTTTTCTTTGTGAAAAGCTTGCTAAGTTGAGTTCTATGACGGTACATTGATTGTTCTATGGGATATCAAGTGCCCTCCTGTGACTTGTTAACTTTGTCACTTTGCACTCGACAAATCTCTCCATAACTCAACAAATAGATTCAAATAGTTATTCAAGACAAGAGCACACTTTACCTTTCAAAAATTAGATTGAAGAGCAAGTCAAATATAGAGAAAGTAACTGTTGAGCACTGTGAAACACTGCAGGCAGAAAATAGTTACAGTATAAAATAATTGCAGAAAATGCTCAGCGTTCAGTGTCCATCCAACATATATTTTGTTACCTGTTTTTCCACAATCAAACTTCACTTAGTTAATCCATGAAAATGAATTATGTGGATTTAATTCAGCAAGGTTTCAGAAATGTTCCATCTGCTGTTGAGCAGCTGGTGAAAGGATAAATGCAATTAATTACTTAACTTTTGAACAGAATTCCACAAAAACTGTTCTATTCGTGTATGATTGGGAATGAATTTGAAATCCCAAATGTACAACAGCAGTATGTATTTGTTATAACAATGCTGAATTAACCTTTTTGCTGCATGTGGTTGGTTTTGGGCCAAACTGATATTCACACCAAAATTGTATTTTTCAGCTTTCAGAAAGTATTCATACCCCTTGACTTATTCCACATTTTGTTTTCTTACAGCCTGAATTCAAAATTGATTAAATAGATTATTTTTCACACCCATCTACACACAATACACCATAATGAAAAAGTGAAAACCTGTTTTTAGACATTTTTGCAAATGTATTGAAAATGAAATACAGAAATATCTAATTTACATAAGTATTCACACGCCTGAGTCAATACATGTTAGAATCACCTTTGGCAGCGATTACAGCTGTGAATCTTTCTGGGTAAGTCTCTAAGTGCTTTGCACACCTGGATTGTACAATATTTGCACATTATTATTTTTAAATTATTCAAGCTCTATCAAGTTGGTTGTTGATCATTGCTAGAGAGCCATTTTCAAGTCTTGCCATAGATTTGAAAGCCGATTTAAGTCAAAACTGTTACCAGGCCACCCTGCAACATTCAATGTCATCTTGGTAAGCAACTCAAGTGTATATTTGGCCTTTTAGGTTATTATCCTGCTGAACGGAGAATTAGTCTCCCAATATCTGTTGGAAAGCAGACTTAACCTGGTTTTCCTCTAGGATTTTGCCTGTGCTTGGCTCTATTCCGTTTATTTTATCCCCAAAAAACTCCCTAGTCCTTGCAGATGACAAGCATACTCCTAACATGATGCAGTCACCACCATGCTTGAAAATATAAAGAGTGGTACTCAGTGAGGTGATGTGTTGGATTTGCCCCAAACATAACGCTTTGTATTCAGGACATAAAGCTCATATCGTTGCCACATTTTTTCCAGTTTTACTTTAGTGCCTAATTGCAAACAGGATGCATGTTTTGGAATATTTTTATTCTGTACAGGKTTCGTTCTTTTCACTCTTTCATTTAGGTTAGTATTGTGGAGGAACTGCAATGTTGTTTATGCATCCTCAGTTTTCCCCTATCACAGCCATTCAACTCTGTAACTGTTTCAAAGTCACCATTGGCTTCATGGTGAAATCTCTGAGCGGTTTCCCTTCTCTCCGGCAACTGAGTTAGGAAGGATGCCTGTATCTTTGTAGTGACTGGGTGTATTGATGCACAATCCAAAGTTGAATTAATAACTTCACCATGCTCAAAGGGATATTCAATGTCTGCTTTTTTATTTTTGACCCATTTACCAATACTGTAGGTGCCCTTTGCAAGGCACTGGAAAGCCGCCTTGGTCTTTGTGGTTGAATCTGTGTTTGAAATTCACTGCTTGACTGAAGGACCTAACAGATAATTGTATGTGTGGGGTACAGAGATGAGGTAGTCATTCATAAATCATGTTAAACACTATMATTGCACACAGAGCAAGTCCATACAACTTAATTACTTGTTAAGAACATTTTCCTCCTGAACTTATTTAGGCTTTCCATAAGAAAGGGGTTGAATACTTATTGACTCATGACATTTCAGCTTTCACATTTTTATGAACTGTTAAACATTTCTAAAAACATAATTCCATTTTGACATTATGGGGTATTGTGTGTAGGTCAGTGCCACAACATCTCAAATTAATCCCTTTTAAATTCAGGCTGTAACACAACAAAATGTGGGRAAAGTAAATGGGTGTGAATACTTTTTGAAGGCACTGCCTCTGTTTTATTGTCATGTAGGTCTTCTTATAGATCTATATGTATAGGATTTCAGCCAATATGATGTTTAGTAACCCATATTTGTGCTTTGGCTATATCAAATTAATATAAAACCCACAATGGTTTAAGTATATATAATGGATTCTGTATAATGATAAAGCACTAATCCTCTGAAGATCAATGTACTTAAGGCTATATATGTTTAAAATGCTCTTGTGGATCTGAGTGGGATAGACTATACATTTATTCCTGGCTGTGAAGTAGCAGTTGCTAGATATTTCCTGATGCGGACTATGAGATAAGTATTTAGTGATAAATACGAAATATTGAAATACTATATAAAACTTTGATATTATAAATGTTGTATAACCTAACTCAGATCATTTGATATATTCATATATGATCTATCTAGAAATAAATTAACTGAAAAGTGAACAGGTAGTATTATTTTTAAAAGAGAATAAATGTAAAATGTATCGTTTTTAGTGATTGGTTTTGTATGCTTGACATGTTGGAGCTATAAGCGATGTCCCTAATTAAAATTACATGGGATTTGTTTCCGCTCTTTTTTATTCAAAATATATTTTAACATTACCTTGATTGTAATGTTACCTCATTGGCTGCGGTTTTGTTTGTTGGCCTAACTATAAAGGATCTGCTTGTACCCTTGTGGGTTGGGAAGAATTAGGATTTATGAATTTATTTCCTCTGTTGTATTGTTTAAACAGCTTTGGTTTAGTTTTGATCCCTTCCTCTTGCCTTTGAGGCTGTTCCACGGTGTCAGCTGTTGACTGATAGTAAGAGAACTGCCTCACAGTGTGAATGAAAGAAAACTAGCGGTTGGTAAACACTGATAAGGGATAAATAGAAAGCGGTCAGGCAGAGATAGTTCTGTGGGAGCCCAGATTGTGTGCGGTCTGTTAAAATGAGATTCTGAGCCTGTCCTTTTTATTCTTACCCCCTCCCCTCCCCTGTTCTGTGTTTGTCTGGAAAATCTCCAGTGACCCTGCACGGCAGTCCCAGGCACTATTCTCTTTTTGTGTTTTGTTTTGTTTTCTAACAAGGGTCAAGTTGGCCAATAGACACGTCCCTGATGCTTATAGACAGCTGTCATGACTGCAAGTACTTACAATAATTCATTTTGCAAGGAATTATAGGTCTGCTGCTCTAGAAACACAGCATCAGTGAAATCGCTAAAAGAAAAGCAAAATGTGTAGAACATTATCAAAAATGTCCAGCCTTTTTGTCTTTTTGACAATTTATTGTCTTATGGTTTCACTTCATATTTCTTTAAAAAAAATGTCAATGATTTGTAAGCTACTTGAGAATTAAAAGTTTTGGACTCAATTTAAATTTGAATCAAAATTGAATGTTGTAACAGCTTATACAGTCATTATATAAAGTGCAATGTTAAAAAAAAACTTTTAAAAAACCAAAGCACAGATACAAAGATACATTACATACATGGACACATACATAGATCGTGTATATAGATAGCTACATAAATCAATAGATACATACACAGATCTATACATAGATACACATAGATTCATAGATACATACAGTACATACACACATACTGTACATACATACTGTACATACTTAAATATGCTGAACTTCATCAACATATAATTATAACCATATGTGTCTAAATACATAAAACCATGTCATGATATGATCGTTTAAACCAGAAATTGTCTACCTCACACCTAAAACTGAATATCTTCCACACAATGTTTTATTCAGTTCTTTTTTTAGGGGCAATCTGTTCATTCTTTTGGTCATTGATTTTTGGGGGGGATTCCATCTTTTATGTGATTAAAAAGACCTTCAGAGGTCTTACCTTGAGGGTCACCATGTGGTGTATTTACACAGAAAATAATTCAGCCCATTGTAGCCTGCCAGCTAATGAGATTGGTTGTTAAGTGAATGACACAAAGGCTACAAAAAAAGCTTAGCTGCTCCGTTGAATATCACAGTGTCCCCGCACACACACACACACACACACACCACGCGGCAGCGTCACACTGGACTAGCCTGGCTACCCACCCACCCCACTCCGATTTCCTTCAATACCATCACCTCCTTGATGTTACTATGAAAGGCAAAACAAAGGCTAAAAGGGGCATGGTAAGTCAGGCTAACAATTATGTCCTGTCGGAAATGTTCGTGTCTGTGTGTCTGTGTATCTACGTGTGAGAGTGTGAGTGAGTGAGTGAGTGAGTGAGTGAGTGAGTATATCTGTGTCTGTTTTGTGAATGCAGAGCTTTCAGTTTCAGAGTAAATAATGCTCTCAACAGATTAGTAGATTCATGAAAGGTTAGCGTAGCTTCTAAAGAGACTTTCACTTCCAGACATATTGGCTGATGTGATAGAGGACGAGACCCAGCTACCACATTAAGTTGAGACCGTTTCCTCTCCTTGCTTGCTTCCTTACTGTGACTTGACACGCTAGGAACCCCATCCATTACATCATGGTAGTTTCTTCGTGACTCCTCTGGTCAAACTCAAGTGTGCTTTCAGTCTTTTAGAGCGCTGTCCAAGTGCTGAAAATAAAAGTTTTATAGGTTGTTTTAAAGGGGACATGGTAGTGTATTTCAGTGCATTCTTTTTGGCTATTTCTTAATATTACAAAGTTACTAAATATCTTTCTAYGTATTCAGTTCATGTCCATAAAGTTTTTTTTTCTGACTTAAACTTATTTCTGGCTTAGACTTTGTCCTATGCTCACGGGACAGTATCAGTAGTATTCTCTACAGTTTTAGGTTGGTTAACATATATGTCAGTATATTATGTATCCTACATCATTTAAGTGTATCAAAATATCATGCATGGCCGGCAGACTGCAAAGTGGGTTAAAGTCCATCTTTTTTTTAAAACCCTGGAGTTAAGTCAAATTTACATTTGTTAAAGATTATTCATTTTATTGATGCATATAATCATAATCATGGACCATCTGCTGATCTGGCAAGCTTGGTCCAAACTCTAAAACAGCCCTGCTAACCTTTTAAGTACAAAATACTATAGTCAGGGCTTAACTCTTCTATCCCAGAAGTGTGTGTGTGTGTGTGTGTGCTGTGTTGTGTGTGTGTGTGTGTGTGTGTGTGTGTGTGTGTGTGTGTGTTGTGTGGTGTGTGTGTGTTGTGTGTGTTGTGTGTGTGTGTGTGTGTGTGTTTGTTGTGTGTGTGTGTGTGTGTGTGTGTGTGTGTGTGTGTGTGTGTTTGAGGAGATTGTATAGATGTTGGATAATACTTCATTCAGATCCTCTAGGGCTGCTCCAGACATATTTTTATATCACGCATCGCTTCGATAACCATGATATTAAGCATGATAAACTTCAAAAACAGCCTGGCTAACAGTACACATTACCAACTTGTATACTTTGACTGCACCACACACCGATGTGTACATTGCCATAGTTACGGGCATTTAACTGGATGAAGGTATTGTAGTAATTCCTGGTTTTGAACAATATTTGTGAAATGGTCAATGGAAACTATTGTATTCATTTTCTCCATTAGAATAACTAAATTGCTTTTATAAGCATTATGCATTTTTTCTAGCAAAATAAGAATTTTACAATAAGGCATCTCCATAAGGGATACAATACTTTTAACTTACTACTCATTCCAAACAAAGCTTATGCAGACTGAGAATTCATATGCCAGAGGTAAATCCGAGTTAACACGGAATTATACTGGCATGAGTTAAAGGACTAGAGTTTGTAATCCAGGTGGCCAGGGGATCACACAGTGGCAAAAATCACTTAAAACTCCCCAACATCCTGAGCCATGGAGCTCAGTGAGCTGGGAGATTTTTCAGAATTTATGACAGCACAGCTATATCAGAGAGTAGAGCTGAACACACACAAACTGTGTGTGTGTATGTGTGTGCGCGTCTGCTCACCTGCCCATGTGTATGTGGGTTGTGTCTGTGTTTATTGGGATAATTTACTTTATAAATGTATATACTCACTTAGTAAGAGTTGGAGCCAGATAACATGAGACCTTGACAGATTGGTATTATCCCCCTTTGACAGGTGAGGGGTTAGTATTCAGCATCCCAATTCAGCATCCCAATTCAGCATCCCATCTGCATGAACATAAATACATGTTTGGAGCTGAAAGTAAAGGATAATGGCCTCTATTTTAACAGCCGTTGACTCCACCTCTTCATTAGTAAAGTGACAAGTCTTTTTTGGGTCCATATCCAGAACATTGTTGGATGTGAGTGGCAGTGCAGGAAGAGAAGACATGGATAGAGTTTCTGTTGGTGTGTGTGTGTGTGTGTGTGTGTTGTGTGGTGTGTTGTGTGTGTGTGTGTGTGTGTGTGTGTGTGTTTGTGTGTTGTGTGTGTGTGTGGTGTGTGTGTGTGTGTGTGTGTGTGTGTGTGTGTGTGTGGTGTGTGTGTGTGTGTGTGTGTGTGTGGTGTGTGTGTGTGTGTGTGTGTCTATTCGCGTATACATGTGTTTTGGTATATGTGTGTGTGATTGTGTATGTGTGGAGGACAGGACAGGGCAGGACAGAGGAGCAGAGATAGAGTGGAGTTGTTTAATGACAGGAACAGCTGACTTGTTTAGAGAGCAGTGAAAGGTAATTAACCCTGGGAAAACTACAGCTGCCATGCGAGCTGTTCACTTCAGCGCAATCTGATTAGGAATCAGGCTACAGCACTGCCTGGCTCCTTTCAGACACACAAACACTGTGTACAGTGTGTGTGTTTGTGTATGGTGTGGATGCATGTGTGTATAGGGTGCATGTGTGTGTGTGTGTGTCTGTGTGTGTGTGTGTGTACTATGTAAACTTTTCCCTTAAACCCTAAGGCCTCTAGACATGGGAGACCTGCCTTTTGTGGCAAGGGGATTAGCTTGAACGGTTACTACGTTTCTCCAAATTGCCGACCACCTGGTAGCATTCAGGCAACCCTCCTGCGTGAAAAGGGTCTCCTTGGGCAGGAACAATGGCCAGGATTACTTTGTAGTGATGACAGACACCCGGGCTGGAACTTCTTTCCCCCAAAACACCTGTCAATGAATTAGTCTGTGTTAGTGTTTTGAAAAATCTATCTTCACTGATGATTTCAAAAATGCATTGTGCCTTGGAAAAGAAACGAAATGGGTACAATSCTGTAATGTAGGCTACATTTCATTTGGAGTATTATTTATCTTGGTAGTTATAGCTAGCATGGTAGCCAACCATTCCACAAAACAAAGCAATCTGCTGTTTTTGAATTTTCCAAATTTCTGTTCTGATTCAGATTGATATTTGATAATTGCAAATCATCTAAAAAGCCATATTTCATAGAATAATATAACTACAAAGGTGCCCCAAATGTAGTAAAAAAAAAACACCTGAAATTGGCTCTCTGATGGCGGAAGAAGAAGAACCAATCTGAACTTTGTGCCACGATGACTGTGTGGTCCTGGTCCAGATTAGCTCAATTGAAAAGGGAAGGCTTTGGGATGACTTTGGAAAGTGATTACAAGATTTATAAATCACCTCAGCGCAGGTGTCACCGTCTGACTCTTTTATGGGGTGTCTTGCTAGCTGGCTCCAATAACGAGTTTCCCCTGTAGTTATGCCATCATAACAAATCATTGAAGCAATAGTGGCCGGCCAGCCAGGCTCCTAATTGTCTGTTAAAAATTCTGGGGAGCCTCACTCTCTTTATTGAAGCTTCTCAGTCTTGGGGAAGTGATAAGAAAGAAGCCAATTTTGTATAAAAGTACTAATTTGGCATTAGACACAAACACTTTGCTTAGCGGCCAAGATGGTTGCATGAGAGACTGTTATGTCTGAAATCACAGTTGTCTTCAAGATTTTGTCTCAGTGTCTTTTAGAAGTCTGGAAGCGCCCCTCTATGAGGAAATAGATGTGTAAAAAGTGAAAGTCCACTGATCAGAAGATATTCTGTCTCCCTTTTACTTTATTTATGTGAATGGATTGGTGTTCTACAATTTGGCGATTGTTCATACGGTTTCTCTTCTTCTCTCTCTCTCTCTCTCTCTCTCTCTCTCTCTCTCTCTCTCTCTCCATCTCTCTCTCTCTCCTCATTGAAGTGTATATTACATTCATCAATTAGTAAAATAGTGGGGAATTAGGCAAGTCAGGTATGGCTTCTTCCATAAAGATGTAGGATCTGCATTTGACTGCTCTTTTATTGCTGAGAATTGTCCCCCACAGCAGAAAATGCTAACTTGTTGTGTATTTGAGTTTTAAAAAGGCTCCTAAAGTTTGTAATTTCTATCTCTGAAGTTTCAGAGTTGATTTGCGCTAACAAAAAATCTATCAACCCCTACAAATATATCCATTTATTATAATATACATAATAATTCACATTTCCTGTTGCTGCAGGATTATTTTCCTGCTAGAGCAAACTGGCTGAAATGAATATCCTGCATTTGTACCTTACATGTACCTGGCTTAGCTTCTTTATCCTACTTGCTGTCACTGTCCACAGTTTTCTCTACTGTTTTGACTTTTTCTACTTTCTACATTCTTCTGTCATCTTGTCATGGTATTGAATATACAATCTTTCAATGGAAGAGGTATACTGTGAGGATTTTTTGATGGGATGAGTTTGGAGCGTTACAAAGACTACTACTGTGTATGATACTTTGAACTTCTATAGTCCTTAAGACAATTTTCAGTAAAATTGCAGGTGTTGTCACAGAGCTGTTTCTCACGAGGTCATTTGTTTTTAGATCAATCATATCTTTATTGGTTCTGAATCATATGAAAGTCACCAATAATTAAACATCTATTAACGTCTGTTAATATGGAACGAATATGAGATACCGCATTTTATAGAAACATTACCCTATTTTTCTCAAGAGTTTATAAAATGCATCTGTATGAAATCTAAAAGAGAATGTCTCTATCATTCTAAAGGCCGGCTTTGATATGAATAGGAAAATCAGAGACCCCCCCCTTCCTCTCTTTCACCCTCCCCCTCCTAAAACGTCTCTTAGCTATTATTCTAATGTCCAGCTGCTAGCTTTTTAGGCAGAGGGCATCTGATGGCTGCCTGGTCACAGCACTGCAAATAGAAAATCCTTTTTTCAAAAACTTGTTTATCAAAATAGTCTCTGAGCAGGGCTTGATTAACTCACTATGAATTCATTTGCATGTCAATGAAAGGTGGTGAAAGGAGTTCTGTGTTCCTTACCATCATATAACGTTTCAATTTGGCTCTCCACTGACAAGGTTTATATCACTGTCTGCACACAAGCGACCACCATTATTGTAAAGCGTACCTTTTTTCTGTTAAAAAAAACACTTTACATATTGCTGATTCAAAGCACAGTGGAGGATAACAAAAACCCATGTTACATGTACAATTATGATCAGTTTGCCATATACACGTAGACATTCATTACAAGGAAATATTAAAGTAAATTGTGATATCTCTTGCCGTTTGCTCTTTATTATGCAGAAAAAGAAAACACTTAGCATGTAAAATGAATGTGACATTTTTTCCTGGGATAAACTATAATCACAGAAGTTACACCGCACATTTCGCCTTTTTTTCTCCTTCCCATAGATCAGAGTGTAATTGCCAGTAATCAGGTCTGTTTGCTGCTGATAAAACCACTCTGAATGCGATGAACCCTCTTTGTGTGATGACTCAATTATGCCAGAAGTGGCTCATCAAACCTGGCCCATCAGCTGCTTTAATAAATAAGGAGGAAAACTTGCTGCAGGCGCATTATAATTCCATTCATTCCATAATTAAATCCATTCCAGTTTTAACCCTTCGTTCGTATAGTCTGCCTCTGGAAGAGGAAACAAAAACAGGAGGGAGGGAGGGGGGGGGAACTGAACAGACAGTGACCTTGTGCAGAGCATCTACCCATCCCCATAATTCAAAATGATACTGCTGAGGAAAGGTTAAGAGAAAAGGCTCAGCGAGGAAAAAAAGGATAGGTATCGGTTCAGATAGAGCTCTCTTTCGTTATTTATGCATTGTCTCCACACACAGCTTTAGACAGTAATTATGTTAAAAGTGTAATCTAATCATAACAGTTGGTTGGGTGAGTGTTAGGGAGCTGACATTTTAAACATCTTATTCGGTGTAATCTCATTTGCCTAGCTATCATCTTGCCTCTGCCCCAATCTGAAGAAAATGTAAACAATGTAATTAATTTTCATGGTCTTTGAAATATTACTTGCACAACTGTAAGGTTGTATTGGTTTTTAAATGATTTGCCGCCAGTGTCATTGACTTAGTTTTACTTTATCACAATAGTGCCTATGTTAATTACACGAGGGTGTCCCAAGTGCAGGGATAAGCTGGGAACAAGGGGACATTTCAATGACTCAAGGTCAATGATGATGATTATTGTACTCATGAATATCCCTATTAGTTGGATCAGTAGCAGTACAGCAGTTGTTGGGATGGGCCAAAATAGTAACAACACCACTTGTGTAGGCGACGTACAGGTGTACCATTAGTGTCTTAGTAATCAACCACAATAGTAGTAATCCTAGTCGTAGTAAGTAGTAGTAGTCATTGTAGATAGTAGCATAAGTGGCAACAGTGGTGGTTCCTTCAATATCAACAATATGTGAAAAACTGCATTGCCCTGTCAATGGCTAACCTTTTGAAGTTGAATTCAAGCAAATAACCTCATATCTGTAATCATATGTATATTTCCCACTTGTAGTATGTACAGCAATGGTGAACAATAATTATGAACAATATAGGCTTGATTGCATTTATGATATATTATTCACCTCCCTTTGATTAGAGCAGGGGGAAACCACAGTTGGATCCTAAGTAACATATCCAATGGATAAGCGGTCCCCATTCAACTCCTCTCCAAACAGTGGATGAGGCCATGGTTATTCATGACTGCTTGGACTGAGAAGCCCTCTCCTCTCCCAGTCCCAGTCCCAGTCAGTCAGTCCCATTCTCTCCTCTCCTCTGTGGTGGGAAAGGTAGCAGATGGGGTTAGGATGGGGATTGGGCTGGGCCCAAGGACAGCAAGCAAAGCAGCCAGATTAGCACATAGAGAATCACATMGAAACCCTGAGCATCAGGCATTAGGCAACTCAGTATCCCCAGAGAAATCTGCCCCACACATGGGCAAATAGTCCTCCGAGAGCAAGACGTTATTTGTCTAYTTTTGTTGGGAGGGGCAGGAATATGACTCAGAAGATGACAAACCCACCGACCTGCCTCAAATAGTAGTGAGTCTCTTTTTTCTTATGCTAATGTCTCCCAGAGTCCCCCCTTTTGTTTTCCAGAGGGGAAATGCTCTGAGTGCCTTAATTAAGATGATGTTTTCTGTTTTTCCTTCTTTTTTTTTCAAAGCTAACAGAAATAAATAATTCTGGTAATAAGATCTGTGAAGTGAAGAGGCTTAATGTACTCATTGTGTTCATCCTTGTTTTCCCTCTTGGATGTTTTGTATTAATTAGACTGTGCTCAATCTCTGTCAAGCAATCAATTTGCATCTTGTTCCTTCATTCCACAATGTGAGGTATTATCATGTTTCCTGCTCCCCACCATCTCAGACTGACTGCATGTTACTCACCATATATGTCTATCATGACCAGAAACCTTTAGCTAGCAGTGAGGCTTGGAATAGTATGATCATTATCGGTAATTCATTATCCATTATAAACTGGGTGGTTTGAGCCCTGAATACTGATTGGCTGACATCCGTGGTATATCAGACTGTATATCACACGTATGACAAAACACTTATATTTACTGCTCTAATTACTTTTTTAACCAGTTTATAATAGCAATAAGGCACCTCGGGGGTTTGTGATATATGGCCAATATACCACTACTAAGGGCTGTATCCAGGCACTCTGTGTTGCGTCGTGCATAAGAACAGCCCTTAGTCATGGTAAATTGGCCTGACACCACACCCATCATTCCTTATTGCTTAAATATACTATGGTAAGTTGATACTAAACAAAATTGAAAATATTGCATTTCGGTGAGTTAACTCACAACAGTTCTAAAGTTGTATCTTTCCACTCCACTTTATGTTTTATCCTTTTATTTATTTATTTTGCATGAAAGATATACATTTATATAYATATATATATTTATAAACTGGGTGGTTTGAGCCCTGAATGCTCCGCTTTGCATCGTGCCTAAGAACAGCCCTTAGCCGTGGTATATTGGTCATATACCACACCCCCTCATGCCTTGTTGCTTAAATATATATATATTTGTTTTTACAGAGAATGAATTTCTCACTCACATCCTGAAACAAGTCAACAATTGTGCACACATCAACCAAGGTGGACTGCGTGGACCTTGCAGCACGTCATATATATTGCCCAGAAAACTGCAAACAAAGGTAGGCCTAATAATATATTTGTATATATACTGAACAAAAATATAATTGCAACATGCAACAATTTCAAAGATTTTACTGAGTTACAGTTCATGTAAGGAAATCAGTCAATTGAAATAAATGAATTAGGTGCTAATCTATGGATTTCACATGACTGGGCAGGGGCACAGTCTTTGGTGGTTCTGAGAGGGCTTAGCCCAATCAAAATGAGGTTTTCCCCACAAAAGGGTTTTGTTACAGACAGAAATACTCCCCGCCCACTCCTAGATGATCCTGCAGGTGATGAAGCTGGATGTGGAGGTCCTGGGCTGGCATGGTTATACGTGGTCGGTTGGACTTACTGCAAAATTCTCCAAAACGACGTTGGAGGCAGCTTATGGTAGAGAAATGAAGATTAAATTATCTGGCAACAGCTCTGGTGGACATTCCTGCAGTCAGCATGCCAATTGCACGCTCCCTCAAAACTTGAGACATCTGTGGCATTGTGTTGTGTGACAAAAGTGGACTTTTATTGTCCCCAGCACAAGGTGCACATGTGTAATGATCATGCTTTTTAATCAGCTTCTTGATATGCCACACAGCTTCTTGATATGCCACACCTATCAGGTGGATGGATTATCTTGGCAAAGATAATGCCAAGATAACAGGGATGTAAACAAATGTGTGCACAACATTTGAGAAAAATAAGCTTTTTGTGCGTATTGAACATTTCTGGGATTTTTTTATTTCAGCTCATGAAACATGGGCCCAACACTTTACATGTTGCGTTTACATTTTATTCAGTATATATTTTCTAGTAATAGGTTCAGGTAACATACATTTGGATATTATAGCATGCTGCTCGTGGATGTCCTGAAAAAAAATTATTATATTTTACCAATTCACTTTACCTGTGAACGGATATAGTTGTGTATTTCTAAGGCTATTGGAAGTGGTAGCCAGGATGTTTTGGAATGAGCAGCATGTTTAGCAGTGTCATGTCAACGCCCTTTTGACCCCTGTGAAATCACAGACTCAGATATTGTTTTACATATGCAGGGACGTGTAGCTAGCTTCGCTGAGTGTGCTGCTTTGTCGTTATACCACAGCACTTAACTAATAAGTAATGTATCTTACTTAAGGTTTAAGGTAGGCTGAAGGTTACCATGCCTCCCAGTTTACGAGTCCAAATTGGCTAGCTGCAACCATAACAATGTCCGGGCAGCTTTGTTGAAGGATAGTCTCTTTAAAAATACTTTGATCACACTGTCAACAGTGAAGAAACGGGACATATTTTGTATTGACCAATGACCACCAAAGAGCCATCATCATTTATAATGTCATACAGTTTTGTGGCATGTCAGGAATATATGACACAAACAAATCACAGCATGAGAGTGTAGTAAATATTAAATACAAACAAGTCCTTATTTGAGTAGCGTGTATCTATTTGTACTGCCCATGTAAATTCTCTTTGAACGTCATGTGTTCTCTCCCTGTCTGCACGAGTTTTCTACTCCGATTCCTCCTCTGCAGAATTAGATACAGCTATACAGCTTTGAGTTTAAGGACCAAGGATAGCTGTTGTCAAATGGGTGCCAAAAGCACATCCTCTATATACCCTCTCAGAACCTTTGTGCTGCTCATGAAGCAGAAACTATAATGCTTGAACATAAAAGGTTCGATCGGTTCCTTCGTCTCCCCTCAGATAATACAGTTCGTTTAATAGACACATTTGAAGGAGTACAGTACATCATTGAACACTCTCACAAACATATTGACTGCATTTGTAAAAGAATGATCTACTGACAAATGATCAGTGAAATTCTGTATGTACTCCTCAGTGTCAGAACCAAGGTCATCGGGGATCTAATGTAGATAGGAGCATTAGTATATTCAATACTTTTTACCATAACGCTTTTAGTGTTTTCATAAAACATGATATTGTGGCTTGACTTGTAAGAAAGAGGAATCCAAATGTTTCATGTACAGAGCATAAATAAGGTATCAAATGTTCTTGTACAAGAGCTTAAATTATGAAATATTGTTTAAAACAAGTCGATTTACATAATGTGAGTGTTGCTTCTCGATAATACAGAGGTGCATCATTTGTAAATATTTGTCAACCTGTGAAATTAATACAGCAATTACGCTATCTGAATTTGAAATGTATTTGTATTACTGTAGACACTGTAGCACATATACAGCATCTATAAATGCTTACAAAACGAGTGAGTTGTCTGTCTGCATGTGTGTGTCTGTTTGGAAAAAGTGTAATGAACTAATCAGGTACATTAGTTGTTACAGAATGTCATCTATAGTGTTTGGGTAGTTGTTTGTTTCAATAGGGCCCCTAGTAATCAAAAGTAATGAACCTATTATGAGCAGGTCCTCCGAGGGCCCGGCGTGGTATTAAGAGTGTGGCACATAAAAGGTTTATTAAAGGAAATTAAGGTTCATCACTGCCACACCTGCTCCCCTATTATAAATGTATGACAGGTCAGTGCCTTCAATCACAACAGCAAACCAGAGAGAGGAGTCATGTTTCCCATTACCAGGAAAAGTAACAGCGTATCCTGTGACTCACAGATTTCACTGGCCTGTGACCACTATACACCGCCATCAGCCAGGAATAATTACGTTTAATAGGTTTTATTTGGGATCCACACGTATGGTGGCGAGGGAGAGTGGATGGATTTTAACAACTATTTTGGTCTAAACACACTACTGTCTGTCTGTATGCTACCACCTGCACTTTAATGTCATTATTTTGCATTATTACATTTTTCACACCTCAAAGTTTTTTTGTTTTGTTTTAACTTCACCTTAGCTTGGTATTTTGCTTTTACATGCTACATGTGTTTTCGTGACTCTACACCGATTAAATGCCACAGATAATTTGCAGGTAACTACATCAATGTTCTGGGAAATATAGGCTTTTGTTGATAGGAACGGTCAAATTCATTTCAAAGAAACTTCAACCACTGACGTCAAGGGCTCTCAAACATTAAATGGATCCAGCATCTGCTGATAAAATGTTAACATCATTATTTCAGTCCCAGTTGYCAATATTTACAGAATCTGTATTTTGATAGAAATGAGCGTTACATGCATAATGATACATAGTGTGTTCTTTATTTACAGATGGATTCAGAAGGAGAGGATAACACACTTCAAACATGCAACGGTGGCAAAGGTGAGTAGCTTCAACAACTCTTACCATGTTCAGGGAAGCACATCAATAGCAGTAACCGAGCGCTTCAGCTATTCACACATATTCCACTTATAAAGCTCTGGGGTCTAGGGGGATATCAGTTCAACAATCCAACTTTACAACTGTCAATTTTACRAATGATCTTACCAATTTGAAGAGCACTGCATTGCCATTACATTACTCAGATGGAGAATTACTTCACCAAATTGGAACAGTGGCTCAAATTAGTTAAGGAGTGCATATATATAGTGTGATTGAAAACCTCTAGACAGGCGATGCCATTATGCTAGTTTTCCAAGCCTCTGAAGTCTGGTTGGTGGCACCAGAGCCATTACTACATCTGGAAAATGTATTATGGAGTTGTGCTTCATGGGAATACGGTGGACCTCTGAATGAGATTTGCATCGTTGCTGCATGGCCCTCTGGGAAAATCGATTTGCCTTTTCAGATCATGTTGTCAAAGCTGACAGGAGGATGATCTACAGTGGATTGGGGGAGTGGATTTGTTATCAATATAAAGGGAATCTTTGCGATAATTTTGTTCATATTAGAAAGCTTTTTTWAAAATAAAATAGTAAAACATTTAAATATAGCAACACATGTTTTGACAAGTAACACTAACTCTTTTTTAGAGATAATCTGCTAGAGTACGCTCCAAATTCATGCTAGGCGAACACCCCACTACCAAGAGTGTACAGTAGTAGGCCAGAGTGTTGCTTCCCGACTGGTTATCCAAAAGGTGGAGCTACTAGATCAGTAGCCTTGATCAGGATTTTGTTTCCCAAGTAGACAGATGCAGAGCCTGAGTCACTCCATCGAGGAAATGTGAACATGACTATTTACCTGACATACCTCTGCTTCTGCTTCTGTTTCCAGTTCCAGTTGAATGCATCACCCAGGCTCCCGGGTAAGGGTTCATGACCTCTATTTGAAAATAAACTCTTACAGATATCCTCTAACTCACCCCGGGTTTCTATGTCCTTACATACAGAGTGAAATAGGCATCCTTTGTTAGTAGATGTGGGATGCTGGCCATGCTCTTATCTTGATAATAATGGTTATAATTAAATTTGTCCCCATAGCTCTTCACTGCTTCTACGTACATCATTTTTTAATGGTATTTTTGGGTGGTTCGTTCATCATCTCAGCTAAATACAGTTTCTTCAACCTAATGTTGACCTTTTTTTCACTCTAGCTACAAATGACACTTGTACTTTCTGAGTCCCGCGAAAATACAATTGGCGAATAAACTGACAATGTTACATTTTAGGTTCACTTTCAGTTCAAAGTTTTCAGATGAACTCCAGTAATGGCTATGGCACTTTGTTGACCCCGTTGCTCTTTTTATTCATCCATCCCCCCACAACAGCCCATATGGGTCTATGGCTGCTAGGAAAAGACTCGCCCAGGAAGGGGTGCAGGGCGCCCCCGTCAACAAGAGAAAGTCTCTCCTGATGAGGCCCCGCCACTACAGCCCCAGCGAGGCGTGCTGCGAGGAGGAGAACGAGGACCTGGCACAGGCACAGGACAAAGAAGAGCTGAGGAACATTGACACTCCAGCAGGTAGACAGATGTCCTGTTGTTTTGTCTGTTTTGATGAACAATTGACGCTGAATTTTAAAATCCCATCTGTTGCATTCATATTTCCGTCCCTCTCTATTGCCTTTTAGGGCCCGGCATCAGCCAGACCCCATAGTCATTATGTACTGGAAGTGAAAGACGACACTGCTGGGTCTACATAAGTTGTGTCTGTCTCACATCCTCAGATTGAAGTTTATCTTTCATGATTTTTTTGGCATGGCTTTTCCCCACTTTTTTGATGAGGCCAGATTTCGGACTTCTCATTTCTTTTTGTCTGATGTGTTTGGTTTTTCGGGAAAAGCCATTAAAAAATAGGTTGAAAACACTGAGAATTGGAACATTATGATCGTGTTTGCTTGAGGCCCTTCTGTTTTGAATCTCATCTGTTGCTGTTTGTAAAGTTGGTTTAGTTGAGTGTAGAATACACACTTCATTGATTGATTATTAACACAAGCTGATGTTTCATCTTAGAACCAGCTCCCCTTCTGAAGGAGGACATTGGCATTGCCTAAACATGTTCTTATAAAACCAATGTCACTGATACAATACAATAGAATACATTGGTGCTCATTTGTCAGGAGATACTAAGACCAAGCTACGTACTCAATGACATAAGGAAATATTTGTGTTTATTTCATTTAAAAACATTGTCCCCCTCCAAAAGCAAAACATTTCTACTTCCTAATGAATTGAATTTTGAGCATTTTGGCCACAATATCCATGGTTTACACATGCATTCTCACCCACTATAATCTGCACTTATTTGGTATATTTTTAACGATGTAACTAAGCAACAAACGTAATTGTCCCCTTCGAAAGCTTTTGTTAGGCCCTCTAACACAGTCCAAATATACATAATTAGGCATAATGTCTACAGCTCATTATAGTACACATGTGGGTAGTTAAATGGACCAAGAGAGTAGCTCAATGAATTGTGCAGATTCATTGGAAATGGAATTTATTTGTTTCTGGGGTTCATATAACATTACAATTATCGTAACCCTTTTTGCACTAGCTTTGCCATCCGTTTTTTCCCCCCTCTGATAACTTTCTTTGTTCATATACCTCCCTCTCATGGTCTGTTTGCGTTTCAAGCAGAGCTTTTATGTGTCTGTATTCAGTCACCACTACTTTTCTACTGCAATATAACCTTTAATCAAGAAAAGTGTATATTTTWAAAAATCAAAATAGGGCCCTTGCCAACAGCAAGCCCTATAAAATACAGTGAACATGTATCAAAAGTCAGGCAACACAAACAAATGACTGCACATTGGGTGGTTAACATAGATCTACATACATTTGTAAATATAATTTTGTCACAATCTGGTCTGGGGCTATTTTATGTGAAAGGGTTGTGACAGTTCAAGTGGATAGAACAAGCAATAAGAATGTAACAGTGGGATACTGTTCATATCTGCATTTCATAACGAAAAGAGGGAAAAATAAGCCTCTCATTTGGTCGAGCCGCATTGCGTTCAACTCCAGCCAAGCTCCAACCCTGCTGCAGAGCGCCGGTAATGGCTATTCTGGAGTACAAACTGTTCACCTGTTCCAATACACAAACCACAGGAGGGATCCAAGTGCAGTCTCTTTTCTACTGCACTTCTCTCACTGTGTGTCATCCATCTGGACAAAAAGAAGTCATTTTTTTTGTCTGCTCTGCTAATTGTAGCTAAGCATAACTGACTTTTATTCTTTGGCCAGGCTGCTATTTGTATGCCTCTGTTTAGAAGGAAATGTCTCTAACAACAAAGAGATTATTAGCCACGTTTTGCGTTGCAAAATCCAGTTTGATATTTTGTGGGGTTGCATCTAAAAAGGAGTTTCATCAAGTCTATTTCATTCAACTTCTTGCTCTGCTGCTGGAATGTTTTGACCTGTCCTGTATTATATTCAGTACATGTACCTACATTTGCACAACCTAAAATCATATGCTTCAAAACAAAAGCCAGTTTCTTTTTTTTTGCCAGAGGTCCGTTTCCAGATAACACTTCCTGCATTTAGCAGCTTTTCTTTTTTGTGGGATTATGTTTTGTACTGTGGCCTGACTATAATGACGAGTTGTATCTGTTTGATCATGTCTATATTATCCTCAGCGGAATCCACTTACAAGCCTACGTAGCCTATATGCATCCTCAATGATTCCCAAATCTATCATCAACCTATTGGATCCCTCTCATTCCATTCTCCGTGGGCTACTTTTAGTTTGGTCCATGACGTCTAGCCACTTAAGAGGATAGATCTACTCAGTACAGTACAGCCTACTTATGATTTATGAAGTAAAAACCCGTATGGCCTCACCAAAGAGCTTTAGCACAGAATATAAGTTTAAATGATTTGGAGGATCAAAAGAGATTTTATTGAATCAATCTAGATGATAGCTTGCCATTGTTAATCATTGACCATGAGTTAATATTGATATAATCATGGGTGTTACTAAAATAAAGTGTCATTTAAAATGCATTTTGGGGAACTAAGAGGCCTAGCTTTCCTGTCAGTTCCACTTAAATTGACTAAGCTGGAAACCAGAAAATGAATTCTCAAATATTTTACCATTACTCACAGTCTTGGGATACATTAAACATTTTGATATGTCAATAAAAATGTCCACTGATAAACAATTTAAAAGCTTTCTTTTAAAAATGTTTAGTAAAGAATCAATATAAAAATAAATTACCATGTGCACTCCACATAATGACATATTGAAAAAAAAAAAAATTTAAGAAAGGAAAGGAAGAGGAAACCAATGGAATGTTTATTTTATATWTTTTTACTGACATTTTCACCACTTTCTTGGTTCTTATGCTTACATATAAATATGGTTTCTTAAATTAGTTGTATGCGAACGACTACATGTTAATATCTAAAAATCATAAAGCCCTGCTTAGCTTACACCTTAATAACTACTTAAAACTGATGTTCAGTGTCATAAGCGATGTAGGCTAAATCTCTGTCATAATCTGGTCCGTCTTAATCCATATCAAGTTGTTGTATTCTGATTGGAGATTTTAAAGAAGATGAAGACAATCTTTTTCTTTATCTCTAGGTTTCATGTTCAACTAGCCAAAATAAGTGTCTCATGTATTATCTCTGACGTACTTGAGGAATTGCAGCATAATCTTGCAGTTGCTGTCCTGTCCATACTATTATTATTTTCATTACATATTTGATTTGTCAATCCTCTTAACAGTCATTTAAAACTACAAGACATGCGTTTTCAAGATATGGAAACTGTCATGAAATGTGCGTTCAATGTCTCTGCTAAACATTCGAACTAAGCTCAAATGGGGACATACAAATTGTTACTCTCTCTGCCCAGCCAAATGTTCTCAGAAAAGCATGGCCTTAACATGAACAATTGATTCAAAACTGACAGCATAATTWTTTATTCTCTTTGCTCCTACTTTGTTTCTTAGATGGTTGCCAAGGTACGCTTAATGAAGTGCCCAACATAAATGGCTGCCAGGACTCAATAACAAAACCCCATGATTCCTTTGGATGGTCTGAAGTGGTGACTGATGACTCTCTCCATGAGGAGGTTGCCGCCTCGGAAACTCTGGAAGATGAAGAGGTGGAGGAACGAAACCAAGAAGAAGAGGAAGAAGAAGACCAAAGTCAGGACAGGATRAGTATGACTTGCAGTTCCTCGCCACGTAAAAGCCCATACGGGGACAGCCGGAAAGCCGAGTGGGAGTCTCTGTCCCTGTCTCATTCTGCTAGGGTGAATGGCACCAACGGCTGCATCAACAGCCCCTCTAAAGCCACCACCGGAGAAGGACACCCATTGGGCAGGAACGGCCACCAACACATGAGAGACAAAAATCCTGACTCGGACCTGAGGGCGTACAACATGGGCAGAGTAGGCCCCTTCCAGGCAGGGGCCCTGCGGCTCTACCCCAGTGAGGAGGACAGTGAGGGGGAGCCAGAGGTGGAGAGGCCTCCCCAGCTGGAGGCCTGGGCGCTGGGCCTGCAAGAGATGGAGAGACCGCTGGGCCTGGAGATGGACCGAGACAGAGGAGACAGAGACAGGGACAGAGGGAGGGTGAACCTGAGCCTCCTGGAGCAGGCCATGGTCCTGCAGTCAGAGCAGAGGCATGTCATCCACAATGCCTACAGGGAGATGGACAGGTTCCTACTGGAGCAGATGACCAATGAGAGGAGGCACCAAAGGCTACTGGATGTAAACTCCAGGGTGAGCTATCATGGATGCAAAGGTATGGATAATAGATTTGAATATGTCTTATTTCTTTGTCAATTCAAGATTTGTTGCTATTTTATCAGGTTTATGTTTTTTTCACAACAGGTTTTATCAACGTGAAGACAGAGAAGACCCTTTTCTTTAAGCCCTTTCTCTGTTTTTGTTTGGGTACTATTTCGGAAACTTGAGCACAATAGAACTACATGCAGTGAATATTGCACTTATTGAAATGAAGAGTTGTGGGCATAAAATAAGTACGCAGCAGACATGATTATGCATGTTTATCTAGTACGTATCAGACCTCTTGTGATTTTAATAATGAGGCTCTTCGAAACATAAAAATAATAAAATAACCATATTCCGAGGGTGAAATCGGAGGGAGGAGGAGGGTAAAAATCCTCTTAAGTACAAAAAACATTTTGGCAACAAATGAAGTAATAGACAAAACAGACGAAAATAAAAAAATATAAAAAAATCTTCTGATGGAATTGCTACTACTCAGAAAATTGGATTTTGATAGGAATCAACTGGATATTTAACCATGACCATAACTCTTAAATCCACCCAAAGTACCCCTCATGTTTTCCACTGATTCTTCAAATGACTGAAGCCTAATGTGTAATCCCAGATGTAATCTTTCGATGGATGGGCATTAAGAAATGAATGCCCTGTGTTGAACTGGAAGCCTTAACTAAAATTACAGATTAAAAGAAGCATTTTGCAAAAAGTGTCTAGCTCTTTGCATGATACTGTCCTGCAATCTGTATGTTTCTATGTAGCTACTGTATATCTATAGCACTGTAGCTTCAGTATTTAAGTGCGTTTCCACTTAGCAATTCCCAGAATCTCACTTAAAATACATTTTCGAGGAACATTCATGCAAGAAAACCTCTACAAGTTGAATCAAATTAAATTAGGTTCATTAGCTAAGACAATATTTCCAAAATACTTTTTAATTAACTATTACCTTTGTTCTACTCTTTGTTTGTGTGGTAAGGAAGGTTATAAAGCATGTTAAGAATGATACTGCAACATTCTTAAAGGTGTCGTTATGTATGCCTATGTACAGTATGTGTGACATATGTGAATGTTTACGTATAAATCAAAGATTTCCTGCTGTTTGTCTCCTCCCAGACTCTCCACGGCCAGACAAGAAGGATATTAGGTGTCCCACCCCTGGGTGTGACGGAACTGGCCATGTCACTGGTTTGTACCCCCACCACCGGAGTCTGTCTGGCTGTCCCCACAAAGTCAGAGTTCCCCCAGAGAGTAAGTCACTCACATAGACACCTGCTGTATACATCATACATACACAAGCATGTACACATATAGAATAAAATAGAATGAGATGTTGTTATCAATCATGAAATAAGTTCTGATGTTCGAAGGAAATCATGAATCAAATACAGATGTAGGATCTTAATTTGAGCCAGTTTGCTACAGCAGGACAATAATCCTGGAACAACAGGACATGTGGATTATTATGTGGATTATAATGAAGGCCATGTTTGTAGGGGTTGATGCATTTTTTGTAAGGGAAAATCAAGTCTGAAATTTGAAAKTGGAAATTACAGATGCATTTTTGRACCTCAAATGCACTGCAAGTTTAACATTTCCTGCAACAAGGTGGTCAAATTAAGATCTGTAGGTGCAGAAACTCTTTGATTGAAGGGCATCTCTACATTTTCCATTTATAGAATCATGCAAATAGAAAAATAATACTTGTTGTCACATAGGAACTTGGAGTTTACTTCTAATTTCTGAATATTGAAAAGGCTTTTTTTATTGGCTGTGATTTAGTCATTTCAATGTAACATAATAAACATCCAACATTAAACACTGATGTTACAAAAGGAACATAAAAAGCAATTACATTTTGTTCAATATGAAAGCATTTGCTCTTAGACCAGAGGCAGTGTTTGCAAATCAAAGGGGTTACTAACTCTGTATTCAAAAAATAAATAGACAAAACCTGCAAACTAATTGGAAAATATGTACAGAAAATAAAAGTTTCCAAGGATACCAAGTGGAACTCCAACAATGACAATGTTTTATGAAAAAATATCTGCGCTTTTTTGTTATAGTCTTATTTCCACTAAGGTATTTATATTATGCAACCAACACACAGTCCACTGACAATGGGAACAGTGCTAGTTAGAGATGCTTGTGTCTTCAAAGGATCTGTGCACTATAACCATGGTTTCTTTCTGATGTCAGTACATAAGCAATGTGTTAATTGAATAAAATTATCAAGAAATGAACAAGCAGAATGTATGCGTATAGTTTTCAACTTGATTATTTTCCTGTCTTCTCATGTCTGTTAATTATGTTAACTCTTGGCACTCCTATGACTCCTATGCCTACTCTAAATGATGTCACCACTGATGCAGTATATTCACCACTGATGTACAGTACAGCTCTCCTTCTACTAACCCTACTGTTTCACCTACTGGCCCTCTCCTCTCCTGTCTGTCCCCAGTCCTGGCCATGCATGAAAACGTCCTCAAGTGTCCTACTCCCGGGTGCACAGGAAGAGGCCATGTAAACAGCAATCGTAGCACCCACCGGAGGTACAGCCTGCAGGACTAACCTATTAAAAATGACAAACTGTACATAGACAGGTTCAATGTCGGACTAATGGGTTTGATTTCCTTCTATTCCTCCTCCAGTCTCTCAGGCTGCCCCATTGCTGCTGCAGTGAAAGTCTCCAAACCTCAAGAGGAGAGCCCCAAATGCAGACAAGCACCAGAACGATTGTCCAGGTAAATCACATGGACTGAGAATGTATGTTATAACACATGCTAAAGCTGTAATATTGCAGTATTGTCACTCTGACTGTTGACGATTATTGAAGCGCATGTGGACACACATTATGATGACAGTAAACCAATTGAAAACTATACTATAAAACATTTATTCTGAGAGCATAGTCCCTTTGATATAAAACAGTGTTTGTGCTCGTTGACTATCAATATCATATAAAATCAGGAGCTATGTTGGTTAACATTTACAGTTTCGTGTCCAGTTTACCCAGTCAGTGTATTGTAAAAGGAATGACAATATATAGCCTAGCAAAGCATCACAGATATGGTTTCTCAGTATCATTTGTACTTAAGCAATGGGTTAAGGTCCCATGAGATTCTCCCTATTAGGGACACAGAGCATAAGAACTCTTTGTTCCCTGAAGAGAAATGACAGGCAGACTGCCTACTCATACAAAAGGAATTAGTTGGGCAACATGCCTGTGTGTGAACGTACAATACAGATCAGATCCCACAATCCAGGAGGAGGACGTTGATATTATTATATGATTCAAACGACACCGTGTCCATTCCTTCACAACCACCTCGTATCGATATTATTCAATGTTCTATTACTTCCACAATCACCACCACCTCTTCCACAGCATGTTGTGCATAATGTGCATGTACAGTGGCAAGAAAAGTATGTGAACCCTTTGGAATGATCTGGATTTCTGCATAAATTGGTCATGAAATTAGATCGGATCTTCATCTAAGTCACAACAACAGACAAGCACAGTCTGCTTAAACTAATAACACACAAATTATTGCATTTTCTTGTCTATATTAAAAACATAATTTAAACATTCACAGTGTAGGTTGGGAAAAGTATGTGAAACCCTAGGCTAATGACTTCTCCAAAAGCTAATTGGAGTCAGGAGTCAGCTAACCTGGAGTACAATCATTGAGACGAGATTGGAGATGTTGGTTAGAGCTGCCGTGCCGTATAAAAAAAACACTCAGCAACATTTGAGTTTGCTATTCACAAGAAGCATTGCCTGATGTGAACCATGCCTCAAACAACAGAGATCTCAGAAGACCCAAGTTTAAGAATTGTGGGCTTGCATAAAGCTGGAAAGGGTTACAAAAGTATCTCTAAAAGCCTCGATGTTCATCAGTCCACGGTAAGACAAATTGTCTATAAATGGAAAAAGTTCAGCACTGTTGCTACTCTCCCTAGAAGTGGCCGTCCTGCAAAGATGACTGCAAGAGCACAGCGCAGAATGCTCAATGAGGTTAAGAGGAATCCTAGAGTGTCAGCTAAAGACTTACAGAAAGCTTTGGAACATGCTAACATCTCTGTTGACGAGTCTACGATACTTAAAACACTAAACAAGAATGGTGTTCATGGGAGGACACCACGGAAGAAGCCACTGCTGTCCAAAAAAAACATTGCTGCATGTTTGAAGTTCACAAAAGAGCATCTGGATGTTCCACAGCGCTACTGGCAAAATATTCTGTGGACAGATGAAACTAAAGTTGGGTTGTTTGGAAGGAACACACAACACTATGTGTGGAGAAAAAAAAGGCACAGCACACCAACATCAAAACCTCATCTCAACTGTAAAGTATGGTGAAGAGAGCATCATGGTTTGGAGCTGCTTTGCTGCCTCAGGGCCTGGACAGCTTGCTATCATCGACAAAAATGAATTCCCAAGTTTATCAAGACATTTTGCAGGAGAATGTAAGGCTATCTGTCCGCCAATTGAAGCTCAACAGAAGTTGAGTGATGCAACAGGACAACAACCCAAAAGATAGAAGTAAATCAACAACAGAATGGCTTCAACAGAAGAAAATACTCCTTCTGGTGTGGCCCAGTCAGTCCTGACCTCAACCCGATTGAGATGCTGTGGCATGACCTCAAGAGAGAGGTTCACACCAGACATCCCAAGAATATTGCTGAACTGAAACAGTTTTGTAAAGAAGAATGGTCCAAAATTCCTCCTGACCGTTGTGCAGGTCTGATCCGCAACTACAGAAAATGTTTGGTTGAGGTTATTGCTGCCAAAGGAGGGTCAACCAGTTATTACATCCAAGGGTTCACATGCTTTTTTCCAACCTGCACTGTGAATGTTTACACGGAATGTTCAATAAAGACATGAAAATGTATAATTGTTTGTGTGTTATTATTTTAAGCAGACTGTGATTGTCTATTGTTGTGACTTAGATGAAGATCAGATTACATTTTATGACCAATTTATGCAGAAGTCCAGGTAATTCCAAAGGGTTCACATACTTTTTCTTGCCACTGTATGTGTCAATTTCCTGTTCCTTACATGGACTTTATTTGACACCTACAGTAGCCACTTTCCTCATCAAATCCAACAACAACACCTCGTCTTCTTGGATTCTTCTCCAACCAGACCTCTCGGCCCCCTCATGAAGAAGTTGGAGTTCAACCAGTACAGCTACAGGTTCGCCCATCACCATCCTGTCACCGCCGCCTTGCAAGCCAACCTCACCAAGGACATGGACAAGTACAGCAAGATCCGCTTTGATTACGCCAGCTTTGATGCACAGGTCTTCGGCAAACAACCTCTGATGGCACCCAACCAGGACCAAAAAATCTCTCCTTCACACTTCCCTGACTGTGAGTTTCGCACATTTTATTTGATTCAGGGGGGGGGGGGGGCATGTGTCAAGCCACATTAAACGGATTTAATGTGCAAGTGTCGCTCATCTTCTGCCACAAATGTGCAGCCCATACATGATCAGACAACATCCAAACTACGAGTATGCAACACACTCACAAGGTTCCTGTAAACAAGACAATCATGCTTGTGTAATATTGCTTACATTTACAGTTTAGTCATTTAGCAGACGCTCTCATCCAGAGCGACTTACAGTTAGTGCATTCATTTTAAGGTAGCTAGGTGGGACAACCACGTATCTTAGTTTTTTCACAAAGTAGCTATCAGCAAAGTCAGTGCTAGTAGGATTTAAAAAAATATATATATWTTTTTTTTAAACAGATCTGTCAGATCCTGAGAGAATTGTCATTTTATCAAGAAATACATGTTTTATCCACACAGTCTATGTTGTCCCACCTAGCTACCTTTATTCAAGCACAGACTGATGCCATTGCAACCACACTGTAACAACAAATGTATAGCTGGTTGCACGATGCACCATAGTATAGTGAGTATAATCAGCTGTTCCTGTAACTTGCTGAATGTGTGTTCTGTTATCTAGCAGCTCTACAGTACACCGACTTCCTGGGTGCCCCTGGCAACCTCCTTCCCACGCCTGACCCCGGACGGCACAGCCCACCCACCCAATACAAACCGGGATGTGAGGGGCTCCAAGACACCGCAGCCACCACCGCCATCCTCAACCTCTCAACCCGCTACCGAAGCAACATGGAGGCCATCTCCATCTCTGGCCGGCCCCTGGCATCCTCCACAAAGGTAATCAAATTAGACCACTTGGAAAGGTATTTAATGGGGTCATTTTAAAGCAACTCTGATTTGTGTATAAAAAGGGAGAAACATCAAAAGGACTGTTTTTGGCAAAGAGATCGTGTCTCTGGTGGCAGGGAAACAAGAGGTTCCCCTCCATAAAGCTTTAATGTACACAAAAGAAAATTTATAAAATCACATCAAAAGAAAAAAATACTATCAACCTTATTTGTCAATTACAATTAGACTGTAGTTTCTACTTTTATGGTAATAGTCACAATTAATCAAAGATAACTGAAGAAATCTGTCATTCATTTTGATGTTTTTTGCCGATGAGATCTTAGTCGTTCAATTTTTACCTCTAACTAAGATGTTTGGTGCATTATTTCGAAATAAAAAAAATGTGCATGAAAATGAGTCGTCTCTCGTTGAATGACAACAAAGACTTTACTGAAGAATCCCTACTGTTGACCAATCACTGACGAAGGGGCGTAGACTTCGGTTACTGACTTCGGCTTGCCTCAAGAAACAATTTTGTGTGCCTGAACAACCAACAAAAACCTTACCGTCACAAAATGACGTCATAACATATGCACAAACTCTTCCTAACTGTTACAAACACCCTTATTTCTCAATTACAATTAGACTCTGTAGTTTATGTAAAACATGTGGTCATGCATATTATTTTATTAATAGACAAAAAAGAAAAGGGAAAAATTATTAACTGTATGAAAGTGTGTCTTGCATGCTGCAGATGGCGGAATATATTTTGCTTAGTAATATATTATCCAGGATAAGCTCTTTCTCTATCAGATGGCCTATAAAACTAGTTCAGTGGATTAAACCAATCAGCTGAAGGACTCATTAGCTGAAATCTTTTATTCACACAAAACCAAAATCTCAGTGATTTATTAAATGTGCACCAGTTTAGTTTAAAACTTGACCCATTTGTGCACGTCCTGAATAATCTCTAGAGGGAAAAAAACCCAACTGCCCTGTCCACTACGTGGAAAACCATGATACTCTCAACTGAACTGAAACTTGGCCTTCCTATGCATTACGTTTGAGCATAACGACGAATGTCTCAAAACCCAAACAAGGCCTCTCTACATTATGTAATTTATGACAGAATATTGATAGATAAATGATTCAAGGTTTCCAACACCTACACAGTACAGAACCCAGCTTGGTGAGCTGAGAATGTGGTCTTGTACCAGGTGTCAACCCACTGAATGAATAAAACAGTGTTAGCAACTTAATCATTCGTGCTCTTCTGCATTGGACTTATGTAGCATACAGTACACTGTATGGGGCCATGCAACTCATATGTTTGTTGTATCTCTGTAGGTAGCAAATGCAACAAAAATGCATCACAACTCAATGTGAAAAGTTCATGCTATTGAGATTAGCTACAGACATGTCACCATCACAGACATAATTAAAATGGACAGCCACACACGCATGCAATGTCCATGAAAATTATCCCCTTTAATTAATTTGAAAGGCTCTCTTTTGTTACAAAAATAATGGGGGATAGGTTTAATGGGACATATGCGTTGAATAATTGGTTTCATTTATAGGCCGTATTTCGGCATTTAATGAGGTAAAACTTTTAATACTATAAAACCTATAAAGCTGAAGCACACAGCCCAGCATTTCACATAACGCAGAATGAGTAACACATCTGTCAGTGAGAAAACGTATGCTGCATTAAGCTTTTTCATTTTTGTTTTAATGGTGATGACCTAAAACCAGCACCCCCAGCTGCCATCTTGGTTGTGTGTCCTAGAAAACAGATAGATTACACAGCTGTCGCAAAAAAACTACACACCAAGCAACGATTATTATTTTGTTCAACAKAATTAATGCTGGCTTAACACCACACTTTACCCCGGTGTTAGATAATCACTCAGCGTCTTATTTTCATGTAAATGTGTATTTGAGGTGCAATTCAAGTTATTTCTCACAGGAATTATAGTTGTCATTTTCAGAGTGGCGCACACTTAAAGCATTGTAGTTGGTGCTAAGGCATGTCATGGAAATATATGCATTTCAATCTTCATAACTTCATAACCCACATATTTTTATTTCCCATGAAACTGGCATACCTGTATGTTTTTATTAAAGACAGTTGACTATTTCAAAAAAGTGAATTACCTGCTGACTGACTTGTGAACTTCTTCTCATTTAGGACATGCCCATAGAAGTGGATGAGAACGGCACCCTGGACCTGAGTATGAAGAAAAGTCGGGAGGTGAATGCCCCACCCAAGGTGCCTTTGGGAGACGTTGCCCTGTCCCCTCCTGAGTCCACTCTCAAGCAGGCCGGCAGTGTGCACATCAGCCCTGCCTTCTACCATTCCCTGTGTGAGAGAGACGCCTGGGACACACCTCTCAACTTCAGCAAAGCACAACAAATGATGCACGACAGAGAGGTAAAAGCTCTTGTTAAAGAGAGTGTTCCTCACAGCTGGTATTCCTGGTTGTTGTTGATTTAAAAGGCCATGACATTTGTACTGTTATTAACTCACCGACGACAACATCTGGTGCTGAACACATAATCTTTGAGGAAGTAAATCCAAATGTTTTACATCACAAGTATATACGTCATAAATACTGTCCGTGTGGATTAAATGTGACTTTAAATGGATGTATGGTTTACTGTAAGTATCCTTCAGCGTAATACCTCAGCCTTACCGCCTAACCCCTAGGCTTGTGTTTTAAGAGTAATAAGTGGGATGTTTTCATTGAAAATGTTCAAAACTCAAGACTGAGACAGGAAGTCAGGAGGTTAAGCAGATTTTTAAAGACACTTTATTATTAAGACTGCATCCGAAATGGCACCCTATTTCTTCTGTAGTGCACTACTTTTGACCAGGGTCCATGGCTCTGGTCAAAAGTRTTGYACTATATAGTGAAAAGGGTCCATTTCAAACGTACATACGTCTCTCAGCAGGAGGATTTTGACGACGCTTCTCTGGAGAACCAGAGCTACTCCGGAGACGCAAGCATGTTAAGCCCCAAGACCAAGATGCTCTTAAGAGATGCTAAGAAAGAGCTGATGAGGTATATCATGTTAAACATGTCGGGTCTGCTCATTCTGGGGGTCCAATGAGGGGAGAAATTGACATATTGAGGCTTCTTTGCTCAGTCATCTGTGTATAATGTGCATTTCCCTCTAAAAAGGTCAGCTGACAGATGGTCAGTATTAATAACAAAAGTGTAATTCCCGACCAGACCTTTTAAATGGGGCAGTATATTATAAGTGGGGTGACTGAATACACGCTCAGTGAAATGCACTGGACATGATCTATCCTATTATTAGCTCTTATATTGTTACCTATTATATATTACATATCGTTGTGACTGGTATGTCTGCAGGTTCATGTGGAGAGGAAATGTATCTTGTTAAAAGTGAGTTTTTACATGTCCGTATGTCCTCAGCTTACCACTCTTGACTTTGTAGTTAGACTCTGTATGTTCTCTTGAGTTTGGCTCTGGGGATTTGATTCACTTTATATGGTTAGATACTATTGAGTCATTTACAGAAAACAATTAGATCTTCCAAGTGAGCACCTTTTAATGAACAACTTTCTGCCACTCCAAATAAACACCTTCAGAGACGTTGTTGTAGTGAATGTGTTCGGGAGTAAAATATGTTCTACTAAATTTCCTGCTGCACTAACACTTCACACTTCCAATTCCACTAATAACAATTCAATGTCATGTTACGAAGGTTAATACACTGTATTGAAAGTCCATGTATTCTAGAGTATGGTCTAACTAAGTGTTGTGTTCTCTGCAGCTGTCCTACCCCCGGCTGTGACGGTAGTGGCCATGTAACAGGAAATTATGCGTCACATCGAAGGTAATTACACACTCGTTAACACCAGCTAGTAAATACTGTAAGGCTTGGTTCAGAGGAACTATGTTGATTGTTTCATGTTGATCAGCATTATATGCTGCTGAAAATGAAAACTATACATTTTTTTGCAACCTTATTGTCGCTGTGGAATTTAAGTAATTTAAAACTGACTTGTAATTGTATTGAAACATTGGACAGAAAACAACTGTACAAACTTAAGATGATAATGCAAATGGTTATCATATGGTTTTGGAGAGGATGACCTCTCTGCCACATTGCACTGTATAGTATATCAATCACTGTCAGACTTCAATTGAATTGAACTATGATCAAAGGGTTCATTGTAATAACTCTCTGGTGTGGATCCTCTGTCTGTAGTGTATCTGGGTGTCCCCTGGCTGACAAGACTCTCAAATCACTGATGGCAGCCAACTCTCAGGAACTAAAGTACGCGTTGTCCTTTCAGTCATCATCAACTGTTTCTAGCCAGTAGTTCACCTGTTTGTGTCCACTCATTCAATTTTGTGCTATTTTATTGGATTACATTATACATTCTACCTGGTCTCATGCTGTTTTAGTCATATAATAAATTGACTATATTGAATTTGCACTTTTATCCACGTTGTGTGATCAGGCTGTTTACACTGTGTGTAGAAAACATTAAGAACACCTTCCTAATATTGAGTTGCAGCCCCTTTAGCCCTCAGAACAGCCTCAATTCGTTGTGGCATGGACTCTACAAGGTGTCAAAAGCGTTCCACAGGGATGTTGTCTTCAATTCTTTCCACAGTTGTGTCACGTTGGCTGGATGTCCATTGGGTGGTGGACCATTCTAGATACACATGGGAAATTGTTTAGCATGAAAAACCCAGCAGCGTTGCAGTTCTTGACACACTCGAACCGGTGCGCCTGGTACCAACTACCATACTCTGTTCAAAGGCACTTAAATCTTTTGTCTTGCCCATTCACCCTCTGAATGGCTTAAAAATCCATCTTTAACCTGTCTCCTCCCCTTCATCTATACGGATTGAAATGGATTTAACAGGTGACATCAATAAGGGATTATAGCTTTCACCTGTTCAGTCTATGTCATGTAAAGAGCCTGTGTTCCTAATGTTTTGTACACTCAGTGTACATAATGCAATGTACTGTATATCTCCTGACCTCATAAAGGCCCTTTGGCTTCCATTTTTTTTAATGCATTTAAATATTATATAATTGTTCCAGAGTTTCACCTGTTTTGTCTGTCTCTCCACCTGCAGGTGCCCAACACTTGGATGTGATGGATCTGGACACGTGACCGGGAATTATGCTTCACACAGAAGGTAGTCTAGACTGGATGACACGAATGACTGAATTGATTAATAGAAATGTGTTTGAATCTTGTTGTTTATTTTTTATGAATTTATTCATCTTTGACTTTTGGTAAACTGTTGTATATCCAAGAAGATACGATTCTGACGACACCTGACTGATTCTTGAAAACTGATTTTGTTGTTTAGAATGTTGTTTTCAATGACATGCTTTGTGAGAATCACTGATGGAAGAGTTTGCTTGATTTTAGCCCTAAATTAGTGTTCATTATTGTTAAACCGTATCGTCTCTAAACATTTGTAGTTTGTCAGGATGTCCACGTGCCAGAAAGGGAGGCTTGAGGCTTACACCAAACAAAGATGAAAAAGACGACCAAGAAATGAAGTAAGAGATTATTCTTATGATTGTTGTTTTTCATTTTTTTACTGGCATGATTACATGATTGCTGTCTCAATGAATGAAAATACTTGTATCCGGTTGTTAAGAGGTCATTATACCAGAAAAATGACAATGAAATTGTTTTTCTGCCCATCATTAGTAGATCATATTTCAAAGATTAACAACATGTGTTTAATACATGTTTCAAACACTGTAATATTTTTGAGTTGTCTTAATAGAATATCTGGCTTATCACTCTCTTGTGAGTGTTTTCATTATCATCGTGTATTGTTTATTACAGGTCCCCCATACTACTGTATGGGTACAAAGCGTTGATTCACTGATGTAAAGCTGAATTATTCTAGATGCAGTTGTCTCTGGAAAAACTGATATTGGTCTTAAATAAAAAATGTAATTGATTGCTGCTGCTTAAATCCAAAGTCCGATGTATGAGACCTTGTTTACTTCTACATCTGGACAGAHACAGATTTCCCAATCTTTTTAATTACTAATGCAGGGCCAAGAGTTTAGGAATTAGACTGGAATAAATCGCATACACATTAAGAGAGGGCGGGGGAGCGACAGGTAGCCTAGCGGTAAGAACGTTGGACCAATAACCGAAAGGTTGCTAGTTCGAATCTACCCACATGTAGTGCATCTGTGATGTTACTAGATGATTGTAAATTGTAGGCCATATGGCATGCTTCTATTGTCCTGGTGCCTTACATCTGTGGTGTGTGGATGGATGGAAGTAATGGGGTTGTTTTGTCCTCTAAGTGCTAGCCGTACTCTGAACAACGAAGTGCAACAACAAGCTTCGTTACAGTAGTACTCTGTTTGTACGCTAGCTATGTGTTCCATTTGTACCATCTCAGCCTGCCTTTCACCTTTACCAATAAGGGAAGAGTTCAGCAACCCTCAAAATTACATTCTTTCACATGACGGGATACATGACAATTATGTGTAATTCATGTCACTCCATTACTGACCTGTAGAAAACAGAGCAGGAAAAATGTAATTACCCTTATAACTCTTAATAATATTCAACAAGACTTGTGCTTATGTTTTTCGATTACAAACACAAATAACCTACCTAGTACTGTATATGTAGGCTATATCAATCTGTATGTGTTTATTATTCCAACGTTTTTGTGGATTAGCAACTTGGCTGATACGATTATTTGAGCCTGTTGTCAGTTTCGATGACTACATTTTTAATCAGCATTTGACTGGATTAATCAACGTAATGGTTTGACAACTCTTCCGGTCTAGTTAGTGAGGGATATTTATGAACTGTGCAAATGATTTGTTTGAGTATGTATGTATGTATTATGTGTGGTTTAACAGGTTAAGTAAAGTCGTCGCAACTCAGTTGACAGCATTTTGATCTACTTACACTTCCATTGTACCTAAACTGTACACAGCGATAGATTTACATATCTCAGATCATACTGTATTTACTACATCTGTCATATCAAATGGCCTGAACTGCCAAACTATTTTGAGGGAAAAACAGCTTACTGGTGACAATAATCTTTCTCCTCTGCCTCATCGGAATGAGAATAGACGTCTCTCACAGCGGCACTCTGTACATTGTCAACAGTCTGTGTGACAACATGAATCTCTCCACTAGCAGTATTAGGGGAGGACATCAGATAGTAACAGACTCCTGGGTGTATTCTGAACGTTGTAGATATATAATTAATAGACCTGACACAGTTGCATATTCTATTTTACAGATAATCTTATCTGTTCTATGCGATGCATTTCTAGCTGAATGTTTTGTAACGTAAAATCCTCCTGAACAGACCCCTTGTTTGTCTCCCTACTAGGTGTCCAGTGATAGGTTGTGATGGGCAGGGCCACACATCAGGGAAGTACACATCTCACCGCAGTGCAGGGAGCTGCCCCCTCACTGCTAAGAGGCAGAACGAGTCATCCATCAATGGCCTCCCCTTCCCCTGGAATAAGGCCTGCAAACAGGAACTGCCCCACTGTCCCTTGCCCGGCTGCAATGGCCTTGGACACGCCAATAACGTGTTTGTCACCCATAGAAGGTGAGGTTGCATTGCGTCAATTTTGTCCCGTACGATTCCAGTGAAATGTTTAGAATTTCTATCGATACTACTATCCTTGACCACTGACCCGTAATTAAAGGCGCACTCCTTGAACAACTAAATAGCTTTGAGATTGACATTTGTGAGTTGGTAATATTTTTGTAATTTGAATTTGATTTCTAAATAGTTTGTCTGGATGCCCACTTAATGCTCAAAGTATCAAGAAGAAGATGTCAGGAGAGGAGATGGTGACTATTAAACTGAAAGCCAGCAGTGGTAAGTCTTGGTGGTGTACTGTACATACAGTATATGCTTTGGCAGGATAATATATTTTATGGAAATGTTCATCTTAGTACCACCGAAGTATGTGTAGACCCCCTCCTAGTTGATTCACTGAAGCACAGTAGCAGGTTTAGTTTGAACTTCATAAGAGTATTCTCCATTTTCAAACAGGAGTCGACAACGACGATGACATGCAACACTTGGATCATGAAATCAAGGAACTGAATGAATCCAACCTGAAAATAGAAGCTGACATGATGCAACTGCAGACCCAGGTAAATATCCACATCTGTGATGATATGATGGTTTTCAAAGGACTCAGGCCTAATTCAGTTTGACAAGTTTTCCTCTTTCCTGAAAGCAGATTTCGTCAATGGAATGTAACCTGAAGACAATTGAGGAGGAGAACAAGATGATTGAACAGCACAACGACAGCCTTCTGAAGGAGTTAGCTCGCCTCAGCCAGGCTCTCATCAACAGTCTCACAGACATCCAACTGCCTCAAATGGTACAGTAGGCCTCATCCGAACCTCCCCACTTGCATTTTTTAACCATATTTCTATCTATAGTGCAGCATTTTCCAAACTCTGTCCTTGGGAGGGGTGCACGTTTTGGTTTTTGCCCGAACACTACACAGTTTTGAATTAGCTGTGTAGTGCTAGACAAAAAACCAAAACGTGCACCCCTTGGGGTCCAGAAGACCGAGTTTGGTAAACCCTGCTATAGTGATATTAAATTCCTATTCTCACTATATGCTTCAGTTTGTGAACTAATATTAGAACATGTTTGTGTTCCAGGGGCCCATAAGTGAGCATAATTTCGAAGCCTATGTGAACACATTAACAGATATGTACAACAACTCGGAGCACGACTACTCTCCCGAGTGTAAGGCTCTCTTGGATAATATCAAACAGGCTATAAAGGGAATCCACGTTTAAGCTGTCAAGCCACCAAGAGGAGGTATCTTTGAGTTGGGATAATGGTATTGGATGACTGTGTTTTTCCTGGAGAGTGCAGTGCTGGCTTAGTTGCATGTATAAGACAAAGCTTTGGGAAATGTGTCAACATTTCACAGTTGAATACATTGCACTGAGACAATTACCAGCTGAAAATAATTTTTCATGTTTTTTAACGCTTCTGTATTCACTTGACATGTTACTTCTGGTGAGATTTCTACCCCCCTTGCACTTAATTATTTTGTATGGTTTGCTTGATTTAAATCTGTATTTGTTATTTTTTGTCATTGTTATGTTATTGCTATTTATCATCTTTATTCATCAATGTATTTATTTAAACATTTTTTAAATTGTATTTCTATGATTGTAAAATGCTAAATATTTGAAATCCTTTGACTAATTGTATATTACATTGATGCACATTCCAGTTTTAATCATAGCTCTCTTTTGCCGTCTAGTGGTGGTTTATTTATATGTCAGATCAGATTCTAATAAAACAATTTGGATCTCCCATGAAGGTAGAGAACTCTACTAGAATAATCCAGAATCAATTTTTTTTTTAAATTGTTGCTTTCGATTTCTATTTAATATTCAACCCTGAATGTATGGTAAGACAAAATGAAGACTCAAAAATGCAATGCTACTGTACTGTACACTCATAATTGAACAATATGTTAAAAAGTTGACTGCAATTGGGGAGTTGCGTTTGGCTCTTAGCAAAATGCAACATTGTTTTATTTCATTCAATTAACTGAATGTCAAATTCAACTTTGAGTGTGTTGCTAGAATAGAGCAACTGACAGCACTAAGACAATTGATAAATCCACTTTGACAAGATATTGTCTTTCTTTTTCTTAAATTATATAGATATTAAACTGCCTTCTGTGCACACACTGTGTGTGCATATATGTGCCTACATGTAAATGAATACATAAAATATACAGTTCTCTGTTTTGTGGTAGGACAGTATTATGTGGATGGTGTGTAATTTATTATACAGTACACTTATTTTCAAAGGAGAAAATGTTCTTAATGACTGTTTATATGCCATTTCAAATATTTAAGCATCGTCTCAGTAGCTGTAATCTCAAAGTCAGGTCTTGAAGTATCACAGGTTAAGAAGTGTTAGTGCTTTTTAAAACGTTTTACTTATTTTCAGCATGGAAAAAAATGGCGAGGAAGGTATTAGAAGAAATGAACCACCACCATACAAACATTACTCTGAGTTCAACTATTATGACACCTTTTAAAATGTATGCTCATTATTACTTAATGATGGTCGGTGGCATTTCGGTTTCAGTAGTCACACCAATTTCAAAATATCCCCCAAAAGGCACTTGGTGGCGTAAATATCACTGCCGGTTCTTTAGTGCCAGCATGTATTTTCAACCTGTCAATCATTTTGTAAACTGTCAATAATTTTGATTTTCAGTTCATCACTATTACCTGAAGCAAAAAGGGACAAACAAACAATGATATTGCTAGTTCTTAACTGTTTGTTTTCAATTGTTATGTTTTATTTATTCTTAAATTGAGTTGTGAATCAGTTGCACTTTCACTTTTTTTCTGTTGTATTTCAGTTGAGTTCTATTGCCCTGGTGTTCCAGAGAAAGATGACGCTTTCTTTGTTTGTGAGCATTGCTCTTGATGTCACAGTACAATGTTATTATTTTGAAGTTTGCATGGGTTGATAGTCCTATCAAGTTACAATAAATTGAGTTTGACTAGGCCTACTACACATGTCCTGAGGAAGAATTCGAAGAAGTGCATATCTACAAAACATAGCCAAATTAAGGACACTTGTTGAGAAAAATACTTTATTTTATTCAAATAGTCAACACATTGTAAAGAATTGTAATCTTGAAAAATGTAATCATTTAACATTTTGTTTAACTTAATAATTGTGTTAATTTATTTATAATTCGTAATATTTAATTCATATACCACACATTGTTTGCTCAGGAAGTTTTGTGAAGAATATTTATTTTCCCTGTTAGTATTTGATGTTTTGTCATGTGAACTGGATTTTTGTGGAATTATATTAGTATGATGAAACTGTAATGTATTTTCTTTCCTTTTTCATTCAAATGTTATGCTTTTTCAGTTCAAGTAGTTTGTAAATCGAAAGTATTACTTTTGTTATTTCATAAGCAGATATGCGCTGTGTTGTACAGTTTGTGTATGGTAGAAATAAAACTTTTTAAATGGTTGTGTGTGATTCTCAGACGTAATGTAGTACAGTATGTTGATGTTGCCATATTGGTGCATTGGATCACTTTCCTCCCCATACTGTTACTGTAGCTTCATGAAGTCAATACCTGAGGATGACAAGTCTGTGCCACCTGGTGGTGAGTAGAAATAAGACAAGACATCTCAGATGAGAAAGTAGGCAAATACAGCTATATAGGCCTATTCTTTGTTCATTGCTGACAATTTGGTTGCTGATATGTATATTAATTGAAACCCATTCCATCAATTCACAATCCTCATAGAATTGTACAAGTGTATCAGTATGTTCATTCAGAATGAAGCCAGAGATTAAATAAAGTGAGTGAGCAGGCCTTGCCAAGCAGCTGGGGGACTACAACAGTGATAGCTTTCAAAGAGACAGTACAAGAGCAGACAGCACTACAAATCAACCCATCTGAACTTGTCACCTCATGATGAGGTTGCTTACTAGCTAAAACTACATGACATCCAGATACAGTTAGCAGATAAGCAGTTTTCATCGTCTCTATACTCCAGAATTTTGATTGATTTGAGATTTAAAAAATCATATTAGGCAACAGTACATAATGTCAGCTTTTATTTCAGGGTATTTTCAAACATATCTGTTTTACCGTTTGAAAATGAAAGCACTTTACAGTGCCTTCGGAAAGTATTCAGACCCCTTCACTTTTTAAAATGTTTGTTACATTAGAGCCTTATTCTAAAATGTATTAAATTTAAAAAAAAAATCCTTATCAATCTACACACAATACCCCATAATACCAAAGTGAAAACAGGTTTTTAGAAATGTTTGCAAATTTATTAAAAATAAAAAACAGAAATACCTTATTTACATAAGTATTCAGACCTTTTGCTTTGAGACTCGAAATTGAGCTCAGGTGCATCAGGTTTCCAAGGATCATCCATGAGATTAACATTATTATCATATCAGTATTATTATGTTATACCAACCATATCAGTAACTGTGTTTATATCCACAACTCAGAATATTAGTTATTATGACAATTGTTTTGCTGCTATTAAACTAAAATATAGAGTTCTAGTTCTAGTTCAAACTGCCTCAACTGTGTCATAATTTTATGTTTAAGACATTGCACTTAATATTTTCTTTACACTTATCACTGGCTTTACACATATCCTTTAGATGTTGAGATAGATGTAGGTTTATCCCTGGATAACATCAGCCCCCAGCTACACCTAATTTCAGCTGACGTGCGATTTCCAGCTCAACCACTTTAGTATGAAAGAGTTTTGGTGTTTCCCCAGTTTTGTTTTGCTCCATATTCTTTTTGCTTCTCTATCATAAGTTGGTGTGGGTTTTTCTTTTAGTTTGTCTTTTTGGAGGCAAACCTGGTGGGAAATGTTCCCTCTAATTTATTTTGGCACTGGGAGAATTTCAGGTCTGTTGAGCGAAAACTTGAAAATTGTGAATGTTCTGTGCAACTTCCAGCGCTTGTCTACTGTTTACACTGAGGCTGTACCAGCTTTAAGTTATAGTTTTACCAGTGGCCAAGTAGGTTACTGTGGCTATTTGATCCTAATGTACAGTGCATTCTGAAATTATTCAGACACCTTGACTTTTTCCACATTTTCTACACACAATGGCCCATAATGACAAATCAACAACAGGTTTTTAGAAATGTCTGCTAATTTATAACAAAAAAAATCCCGGAAATATTACATTTACATAAGTATTCATGGCGGAGGCTCAATCAAGGCTCAATCAAGCTAGCCGGCTTGACTACTTTCTTATGTCATTTTTGTTGGCACCAAAAGTTAGAGGAGTGTTGATAGGGGACAGGATGTGGTCGGACCATCAAATAATTGGTATACACATTACTCTTACAGAATTTCCGTGAGGGCGAGGATATTGGAAATGTAATCAAAGCGTACTGGATGACAACTTGTTTTTAACCAAGAATTTATAACTGATCTTTTCCTACATAACATAGGTACAGCAGATCCTCTACTTGTATGGGACACTTTTAAATGCGCCTTTAGAGGCCATGCAATTCAATACTCAACTTTAAAACAAAAACAATTTAGGTCAATAGAGTTCATTTTAACAAAGGAAATAGAGTAACTAACAGTACAGATAGGTATCAATACAAACTGTAACATAGAGGCACAGAATACGTTAGAGGAAAAACAAAAGGAAGAGGAATTTATTATAAAAGTGTAATAAATTATAAAAATAAAGCGAACTGGAAGGAGTATGGGGAAAAATGCACTACATTATTTTTTAATCTTCAACATAGAAATGCTACCAATTTCTTTTACAGAAACTTGTTACAAATAACAGTAATCCAAAACAATATTTTGAAAGAGGAAACAAAATACCTTAAGCACATTTTTTTAAATTTCAGTCTCATCCATCCCCACTAACAAGTTAATTGTAAGGATTTTTCTGTTAATGGTGTAAAATGAACAGCTGTACAGAAATACTAATGGGAAGGCCTAATTACAGAGGAGGAACTTCTAGATGCAATTAAGGCCTTCAAGTCCAGGAAAACTCCAGGGCTGTATGGCATACCAGTTGAGGTATATCAAATATTTTCGATGTACTCAAAGGTCCTCAAACCTCTCACTTTCGGTTATTAACATATTTTAACATCTCCTATAAATATGGTAGACTATCAGATACTCAGCAAGAATATCTGATTTCACTATTACTGAAACAGGACCCAGGTGGTAAATATAAAGTTCCAGTCCACCTGAAAAACTGGATACCCCTTACACTTCAGTGTTATGAGCCATTATTCTAGCAAAATACATAGCGTATAGAATTTAAAAAAAGGTATTGTCGGATATTTTTCATCCTAATCAGACAGGTTTTTTAAAAATGAACAATACATTGGAGATAATATAAGACATGTACTGGAAGCAATAGAACACTATGAAAAATATGGGAAACCAGGCCTGGTATTCATGGCTGACTTTGAAAAGGCCTTTGATAAAGTACAACTGGAATTTATACATAAATGCATGGACTATTTTAATTTAGGAGAATGGGTTAAAGTTATGTACAGTAACCCCAGGTGTAAAATAGTAAATAATGGCTACTTCTCAGAAAGTATTCAATTGTCAAGAGGAGTAAAACAAGGTTGTCCGCTATCGGCATATCTATTTATTATGACCATTGAAATGTTAGCTATTACAATTAGATCCAACAATAATATCAAGGGGCTAGAAATCCAGGACAAAGGTGTCATTGTACGCTGATGTTTTCTTTTAAATCTGCAATTTGGATCCCTGCACAGCCTCATAGATTATCTAGATAATGTATCTAACCTCTCTGGATTACAACCAAATGATGATAAGTGCAGTATATTACGTATTGGATAGCTAAAAAATTMAACTTTTACATTACCGTGTAGTTTACCAATAAAATGGTCTGACGGTGAAGTGGACATACGCTGTACATACTCTCACTACAATACATTTTAATAGAAAGTCAGCCAAATTAGATAAGATCTTGCTACCATGGAAAGGACAACACCTGTCTATTTGTGGAATAATCCCCCTGATTCAGTATTTCGTCATATCCCAGTTTACCTATTTACTTATGGCCCTTGCTATACTTAACAACTTGTTTTTTAAATTTTATGAGCAACAAATATTCCACTTCATTTGGAACAGCAAGCTAGACAAAATTAAACTAAACACACCTATTTATATAATAAATATGAATTTGAAGGGCAGAAATGATTAAATATGAAAGCATTGGACCTCTCACCTAAGGCTTCAATCATACAAAAACTATACTTAAATCCGAACTGGTTCTCTAGCACATTAGGAAGGATGTCTCACCCCGTGTTCAAGAATGTCTTTTTTCCCTTCATTCAGATTACAACCTCTCACTTTCGGTTATTTGAAAATGAAATAATCTCCAAAATATTGCTTTTTAAAACAAGCCATAGACAGCTGTTTGCAATTTCACATTAATCCAGCAGAAAAGCCAGAACAAATATTACAACAAATATTATGGTTAAACTCAAATATAGTAATTGATTTTTTTTAAATCATTATTTTTGGAAAAAATATTTTATAAATTGTATAACCGTTGAAAATTATATCATAAATTGGACTGGTGGAGTTATGTCACAAATGCAGTTAACAAAAATATATGGAAATGTGTGCTCCCTATCCAAAATTACAACAAACTGACTGCAGCATTACCGCAAAAATAGAGGAGGCAACGTGGAAGGGGGAGAAGGTAAGGAACGTCTGTCGGCCTTGCATTAAAACCAAAATTGTCTAAAGAAAATTGTGATAAATAAAAAAGTATACCAGTTTCATTTAAGGCCCAAAAAATGGACAATGCCACCATACAGGTTGCAAAATAGTTGGGAGGAGATTTTCGATATACTGATTCCATGGCACATGGTTTATGAACTGATACACAAAATGACACCCAGATTCAAAAACGTTTCAATTTAAATGATTATACAATTCGTGCAACCAATAGGATGTTGTATATATAGAGTTGAAGTCGGAAGTTTACATACACTTAGGTTGGAGTCATTAAAACTCATTTTTCAACCACTCCACAAATTTCTTGTTGACAAACTATAGTTTTGGCAAGTTGGTTAGGACATCTACTTTGTGCATGACACAAGTAATTTTTCCAACAATTGTTTACAGACAGATTATTTCACTTATAATTCACTGTATCACAATTCCAGTGGGTCAGAAGTTCACATACACTAAGTTGACTGTGCCTTTAAACAGCTTGGAAAATTCCAGAAAATTATGTCATGGCTTCAGAAGCTTCTGATAGGCTAATTGACATAATTTGAGTCAATTGGAGGTGTACCTCTGGATGTATTGGAAGGCCTACCTTCAAACTCAGTGCTTCTTTGCTTGACATCATGGGAAAATAAATAAAGATCAGCCAAGACTTCAGAAAAAAAATTGTAGACCTCCACAAGTCTGGTTCATCTTTGGGAGCAATTTTCAAAACGCCTGAAGGTACTACGTTCATCTGTACAAACAATAGTACGCAAGTATAAACACCATGGAAGCACGCAGCCGTCATACCACTCCTAGAGATGAATGTACTTTGGTGTGAAAAGTGCAAATCAATCCCAGAACAACAGCAAGGACCTTGTGAAGATGCTGGAGAAAACAGGTACAAAAGTATCTATATCCACAGTAAAACCAGTCCTATATCGACATAACCTGAAAGGCCGCTCAGCAAGGAAGAAGCCACTGCTCCAAAACCACCATAAAAAAGCAAGACTACGGTTTGCAACTGCATATGGGGACAAAGATCGTACTTTTTGGAGAAATGTCCTCTGGTCTGATGAAACACAAATAGAGCTGTTTGGCCATAATGACCATCGTTATGTTTGGAGGAAAAAGGGGGATGCTTGCAAGCCGAAGAACACTATCCCAACCGTGAATCACAGGGGTGGCAGTATCATGTTGTGGGGGTGCTTTGCTGCAGGAGGGACTGGTGCACTTCACAAAATAGATGGCATCATGAGGCAGGAAAAATTATGTGGATATATTGAAGCAACATCTCAAGACATCAGTCAGGAAGTTAAAGCTTGGTCGCAAATGGGTCTTCCAAATGGACAATGACCCCAAGCATACTTCCAAAGTTGTGGCAAAATGGCTTAAGGACAACAAAGTCAAGGTATTGGAGTGGCCATCACAAAGCCCTGACCTCAATCCTATGGAAAATATGTGGGCAGAACTGAAAAAGTGTGTGCGAGCAAGGAGGCCTACAACCCTGACTCAGTAACACCAGCTCTGTCAGGAGGAATGGGCCAAAATTCACCCAACTTATTGTGGGAAGCTTGTGGAAGGCTACCCAAAACATTTGACCCAAGTTAAGCAATTTAAAAGCAATGCTACCAAATACTAATTGAGTGTATGTAAACTTCTGACCCACTGGGAATGTGATGAAAGAAATAAAAACTGAAATAAATCATTTTCTCTACTATTATTCTGACATTTCACATTCTTAAAATAAAGTGGTGATCCTAACTGACCTAAGACAGGGAATTTTTACTAGGATTAAATGTCAGGAATTGTGAAAAACTGAGTTTAAATCTATTTGGCTAAGGTGTATGTAAACTTCTGACTTCAACTGTATGTATATATGGGGGATACCACCATCCCAGCTCTGCAGATTGTGCTGCGAAGAGACAGAATCATTAGATCACTTGTTTTGGTATTGCCCATATATAGCTTGTTTTTGGCAAATTCCAACATTTACTTGGAGCCAACTCTGCAAATAGCACTGCTGGGTAATTGGAGAAGTCATAGTCAATCGATCAATAATCTAATAATACTCTTAGCAAAAATGTATATATTTTTTATTTACAATCAGTAGAAACTATGAGAATAGAAAGGTGGGGGGTGGTAGGGTTATGGGAAAATAATAAAGGTTGAATCATCAGTATACATGGACACACATGCTTAGAGAGAGAGAGAGAGAGAGAGAAGCATAGTAACATATAAACAGTAAAGGCCTGTTTACAACTCTTTGGTAGTGGAATGACTTTGGCTTCCTGAGAAAGAAAAAAGAAAGAGAGAGAGAGAGAGAGAGAGAGAGAGAGAGAGAGAGAGAGAGAGAGACAGAGACAGAGAGGTTGTGCAAACCCACAGTTTCATCAGTTGTCTGAGTGGCTCGTCTCAGAACATCCGACAGGTGAAGAAGCTGGATGTAGAGGTCCAGGGCTGGCGTGGTTACACGTGGTATGCGGTTTTGAGGCCGGTTGGACGTACTGTCAAATTCTCTAAAAGTTGTTGGCTTATAGTAGAGAAATTAACATTAAATTCTCTGGCAACAGCTCTGGTGAACATTCCTGCAGTCAGCATGCTAATTGCACGCTCCCTCAAAACTTGAGACATCTGTGGCATTATGTTGTGTGAAAAAAAATAACATTTTAGAGTGGCTTTATATTATCCCCAGCACAAGGTGGACCTGTGTATGTATCATGCTGTTTAATCACCTTCTTGATATGCCACACCTGTCAGGTGGATGGATTATCTTGGCAAACAAGAAATGTTCACTAACAGGGATGTAAAAAATGTGTGTACAAAATTTGAGAGAAATAAGCTTTCTGGGATATTTAATTTCAGCTCATGAAACATGGGACCAACTACATGTTGCGTTTATATTTTTGTTCAGTATAATTGAAAAGCCCAGAATGTCCTCTCAAAGGGACAACAGGACTTCATACAGCGGCTTGTATGTCCTCAGAGATAAAGACCAATAACTAATGTCCACTAGAGAGGACAACAATGTATTGCCATAGGGTCTCAGGGGGATATGTATTAGATTTTTTACCCTGGTTCAAAGTTTTCCCTTGAGGCAATCAGGCTGTTTCTGTGGCAGCGCAAAACACACGCCTGTCTGCCTACGTCTGCCAACAGCACGTGACATGTGTTTACATCCTCTCAGCTGTGTTCTTTCGGAGTGAAGAACCGACTGGCAGGCTAGTCACCACTTCACAAACTACAGCTCGTTAAACTAGCTGACCTTGTTTTTTTCCTTTGAAGTGCATCCACCCCTGGGACTGAATTGATTCATTTGACTCGGCGCTGTGAGTATTTTCCAAACTAAAGTGCAATGTCGACATTTTGTATGTTGTTAGAAAGTGGTTAGTCGCTAATGGTAGCTGACCAGCTATAGCTCGTTAGCTACCATTGCTTTGTCTGAGTTGGTGACGCACAGACTTTGTTTGGGCCCGCATAATTAGCAATGTGCTAAACCTAATTTCAAGAGACTTGACATCTTTTTTACAACAATGCCTAACTGTCAACTCGACTTAACCAACCCTTTCACCATGAATCGCAATGTAATTTTTGCCTATTATTTCGTCAATACTTAGCTAGCTATTTTAGTTAACTAAGTTAGTTGATCATGGCCATCATTCGACTGAAAAGCAGCCATCGAGCAAGCTAGCTAGCTACAGTTGGCAACGTTCAAGATGTGACATGCTATTTGGTCCACATTATTTAACGTTAACCTGCAATGCTGGTAGATATTAGCTATGGCCCTAACGTTGTGTGAAATGTGTTTTGTCACGCTTTGCTTACATAACAACACTAGCTAGTAGTACTAACCTGAAATGTTAGTTAGGGTAACTAAAATGTGTTGTGTCTTTAATGCATGATTAAAATAACGCATCACAACAACACGTACAGTAGGTTTTAACCTAACGTTGGGTAACGCGTCGTTAGCAGATGCAACTTAGATAATCAGCGGGCTACATTATGAAGCTACATTATTTCAGTGTTATCAATTTGATAGTTATTAAACCATAAAAAATTATATCCTGCCCATTTCCTGTTATTGTTTTTTCCCCATCACACACAGTGCAGATATAGCTAACATGGTACACTCGTAAGATGATTGGCTAGAAAACGTACACCCTGTGTCTGTACTAGAAAGCGGCTGATTGGTTTCAAATAGTTATGTCAGTCGTGGATGAGAACTAGCCAATTAATACATTGTATCATCAGACTACATTAGCTGCCTACAGAGGCTAAATTGTAATGTATCTGACAACAACTCGTTGAGTTTTTCCCCCCCTCTAGATGTAGCTAGGCATATTCGTTTTAGCAAAATCCATAGCTAGTTTGGAGAGCTAAGTGAACAAACTAACATTAGGCTAGTGGACAGCCTACTATCAAGTGTTCATTAACAAATCACTCTGTAGTACCAGGGGAAATAAAAGTAGATTTAAATTTCTACTGTCCCTGAATGACCCCAGAATTAACTGTGAATCATAATTTATTTACCCCCATCCGCACTTTAAGTAACACTGTACAACCTAGCGGCCTAGCCTACATCTTGGCCCCATCCAGATAGAGCATGGCATTGTGTATAGATAGTTTCACTGAGCATGTTATTGGGTTGTCCCAGGATCGGTTACATGTTTCATCACCCTGCCCAGCCGGTTGTCCTTGTCTTGTTCTTAGAAAGGCGCATGACATGTCACTGCATGCTCTCTCCAGGGGTGGTTCTAGGATTTGAAGACATTTGGGGCTTAGCCCAAAGTCAGTAGGGGGGTCTGGGGGCATTCTCCCCMAGGAAAAAAAGTAATTTCAACAGCTAAATACATGAATTTAGGGCACTTGGAGATGAACATTGAGAGATTAGATCTTCCCTCCTCCCAAAGCAGACACTGCCAATACTCAATTACAGTAGCAACTGTGAGACTCTGGAACACTCTCTACTTTGGAACACATACAGTGCATTCGGAAAGTATTCAGACCCCTTGACTTTTTACACATTTTGTTACGTTACAGCCTTATTCTAAAATTGATTATTTTTTAAATGTTTTATCTCTCATTAATCTATACACAATACCCCATAATGACAAAGCGAAAATAGGTTTTTAGAACAGTGCATGTCAGAGCAAAAACCAAGCCATGATGTCGAAGGATTGTCCATAGAGCTCCGAGACAGGATTGCGTTGAGGCACAGATCTAGGGAAGGGTACCAAAAACATTCTGCAGCATTGAAGGTCCCCAAGAAGACCGTGGCCTCCATCATTCTTAAATGGAAGAAGTTTGGAACCACCAAGACTCTTCCTAGAGCTGGCCAAACTGAGCAATCGGGGTAGAAGGGCCTTGATCAGGGAGGTGACCAAGAATCCGATAACAGAGCTCCAAAGTTCCTCTGTGGAGATGGGAAAAACTTCCAGAAGGACAACCATCTTTGCAGAACACCAATCTGGCCTTTGTGGTAGCGTGGCCAGGCGGAAGCCACTCCTCAGTAAAAGGCACATGACAGCCTGCTTGAAGTTTGCCAAAAGGCACGTAAAGGACTGGGAGACTACTCAGGATCAAGGGAAAGATTAACAGAGCAAAGTGCAGAGAGATCCTTGATGAAAACCTGCTCCAGAGCGCTAAGGACCTCAGACTGGGGCGAAGGATGACCTTCCAACAGGACAACGACCTTAAGCACACAGCCAAGACAACACAAGAGTGGCTTCGTCTAAGTCTCTGAATGTCCTTGAGTGGCACAGCCAGAGCCTGGATTTGAACCCGATCAAACATCTCTGGAGAGACCTGAAAATAGCTGTGCAGCGACGCTCCCCATCCAACCTGACAGAGCTTGAGAGGATCTGCAGAGAAGAATGGTAGAAACTCCCCAAATACAGGTGTGCCAAGCTTGTAGCGTCATACCCAAGAAGACTTGAGGCTGTAATCGCTGCCAAAGGTGCTATAAATTTGCTAAAATTTCTAATCGGGTTCAAGTCATTATGGGGTGTTGTGTATAGATTTATGAGGGAAAAAAACAATTTAATACATTTTATAATAAGGCATTAACGTAACAAAATGTGGAAAAAGTTCCGAATGCGCTGTACATCTACAGTGTATTGCCCAAAACCCTTCAACTTCAAACAGACTCTGACCTGTCCAATGAGTCTCTCTCTCTGTGCAGTAATTAGAATCCATAGAGCAGCTTAGGTGATACTCTCTCCTCTGACTATCTCCATCGCATTCTCTGTCTGTTGCTGTCTCTTATAATGACTGTTTTTATAGTTCACTCCGTTTTCTACTTGAGTCATCTTTTGCTCGCCCTCCTGCTGCTGCATGCAGCTAACCACACCAAGCCCAGCCCCCTGTCACTCAAGGAGAGAGCAGTTGCGAGTACTTTCTTGCCTTTAACCTTGCATGGTCAGATGGATGCAACAATTTTGGTGACCTGCATTATTTCACAAGTGTAAGATACACAAACTAATAATGTATAGAACAGTCTGCAAATTATCTGCTAGTTTATTTTCCAAGCAACCATGCTATTTTGTTTGTTTTTTCGCATTGTTCGTAACTTGTTTTGTACATAATATTTCTGCTACCGTCTCTTATGACCGAAAAGAGCTTCTGGACATCAGAACTGCGATTACTCATCTCAGGTTAGACAAAGAGTTTTTCTTCAATGAGTCGGACGGGAGAGATACTACAGACACCCGACTGGGGCCAGATCCTCGCTGGGGAAGGAAACAGAGGTTTTGCGGAAAAAGATCAGGGTGCCTTGAGAGGATCAGGTGATGAGTGGCTAATCTGCCTTTGCCTTCCGTCCTGCTAGCTAACGTTCAATCGCTGGAAGATAAATGGGACGAACTGAAAGCACTTATATCCTCCCAACGGGACATTCAAAACTGTAATGTCTGCCTCCCGGGTGGCGCAGTGGTCTAGGGCACTGCATCGCAGTGCTAGCTGCGCCACCAGAGTCTCTGGGTTCGCGCCCAGGCTCTGTCGCAGCCGGCCGCGACCGGGAGGTCCGTGGGGCGACGCACAATTGGGCTTGCGTCGTCCGGGTTAGGGAGGGTTTGGCCGGTAGGGATATCCTTGTCTCATCGCGCTCCAGCGACTCCTGTGGCGGGCCGGGCGCAGTGCGCGCTAACCAAGGGGGCCAGGTGCACGGTGTTTCCTCCGACACATTGGTGCGGCTGACTTCCGGGTTGGAGGCGCGCTGTGTTAAGAAGCAGTGCGGCTTGGTTGGGTTGTGCTTCGGAGGACGCGTGGCTTTCGACCTTCGTCTCTCCCGAGCCCGTACGGGAGTTGTAGCGATGAGACAAGATAGTAATTACTAGCGATTGGATACCACGAAAATTGGGGAGAAAAGGGGATAAAATTTATAAAAAAATAAACTGTAAYGTCTTATGTTTCACCGAGTCGTGGCTGAATGACAATATTAAGAACATACAGCTGGCGGGTTATACACTCTATCGGCAGGATAGAACAGCAGCCTCTGGTAAGACACGGGGCAGGGGCCTATGCATATACAGTGGGGAGAACAAGTATTTGATACACTGCTGATTTTGCAGGTTTTCCTACTTACAAAGCATGTAGAGGTCTGTAATTTTTATCATAGGTACACTTCAACTGTGAGAGATGGAATCTAAAACAAAAATCCAGAAAATCCCATTGTATGATTTTTAAGTAATTAATTAGCATTTTATTGCATGACATAAGTATTTGATACTTTGATCCTTGGCGTCCACATCACCAACAAACTATCATGGTCCAAACACACCAAGACAGTCGTGAAGAGGGCACGACAAAGCCTATTCCACCTCAGGAGATGGAAAAGATTTGGCATGGGTCCTCAGATCCTCAAAAAGTTCTACAGCTGCACCATCAAGAGCATCCTGACTGGTTGCATCACTGCCTGGTATGGCAATTGCTCGTCCTCTGACCGCAAGGCACTACAGAGGGTAGTGCGTACAGCCCGGTACATCACTGGGGCCAAGCTTCCTGCCATCCAGGACCTCTATACCAGGCGGTATCAGAGGAAGGCCCTAAAAATTGTTAAAGACTCCAGCCACCCTAGTCATAGACTGTTCTCTCTGCTACCACACGGCAAGCGGACATGGAGCGCCAAGTCTAGGTCCAAAAGGCTTCTTATCAGCCTCTACCCCCAAGCTATAAGACTCCTGAACAGCTAATCAAATGGCTACCCAGACTATTTACATTGCCCCCCCCACCCCCTCTTTTACGCTGCTGCTACTCTCTGTTTGTAATCTATGCATAGTCACTTTACCTCGACCTACCTGTACATATTACCTCAACACCGGTGCCCCCGCACATTGACTTTCTACCAGTACCACCTGTATATAGCCCCGTAATTGTTGATTACTGCTGCTCTTTCATTGTTTGTTATTCTTATCTTTTTTTGTTTTGTTGGTATTTTCTTAACTGCGTTGTTGGTTAAGGGGTTGTAAGCATTTCACCTGTTTTTTATTTGGCGCATGTGACAACTAAAATTTGATTTAAAATAATTTGTGTTAGCTGCTAATCGCTAGTTGGCTAGCTTGCTAAATGTGCTAAGAGTCAGAGCAAACGTAGCTAGCTAATTCTGCCTGGTACCAGTGCTAGTGTAGGCCTAGATACGCATGTTTGAGCAACGGTATCTTATCAGAGAGGAATAGGCGAAGTATGAACATGTTGGCTAGCTAGCTACATGAAGTAAAAATAAATAACTAAAAAGTAATGTAGCATCTAATTAGTGTCACCTGGAAACACTGACCAACACTTTGGTTCCTACCCTGTTAATAATTCCTCCCTGGTTTATTCCTTCGTTGTCATTCAAGGTGCTGCCCGCTATATTCCAACTYTAGAATTAGAATAATCATTATTTCCATGATTCCAACAGTTCACTAATTAACTAAGGCTATATTTTTTGGGGCCCGCTGCGTGGCACAGTGTTACAATTTTAATAAAAGTGCATAAATTGATGAATGCAGATTTTAGTTTTTTATGTATATATTTTTTWAATATATTTTTGGGGGGTGGGGTTAGATTTAACAGTATAAATGGAGAAAGCCCAATTGAAATCACATATACTTTGTGTTGCTACCCTAGGGTCATGAACTACTCATAAAGCATATTTAGAACTTTTATTATCCCAAAATACAACATCAAATATCGTGATATGCGATTTTCTTCATATATCGCCCAGCCTTACTGTGTGTTCTAACTGTAAAAATGCAAGTGTCCGCAACACAATTCCAAACATGACCGACAAGAAGCTACATAGCCCCTAGGCCTCTCAAACTCAACTCTGGGCCCCAATCTAGTTCCGCTGCATATTTTCATTGTTCTCCTCTAATCAGGGACTGATTTAGAGCTCAGACACCAGGTGTGTTTAATTAATGATCAGGTAGAACAGAAAACCAGCAGGCTCTGGACCTCGTAGGGTTGAATACCCCTGCCCTAGTCTATTTATATTCATATAGCCATGAGCACATTTTTTACATGTAGAATGAAATAAGTTAAGACCTCTATGATTAGCTGGTAAAACTGACTAAATGAATGTGAGATTTTGAGATTACGTAACATTTTGAGGACACAGTGGCAATCAGCAGTTGAAACAATAACAAAACGTACTCCCTGACCCTGTTTCTGTAAAAAGCTGAGGGATGGGGCTGGAGAAATGTTACCTCTTTCAAATTATAGACAGCTATGGATGCAAGGGCTGACCAACCATAATATAAAAATTAGAGTTTTAAGCATGTTTTTAAATGCTATATAGTGTTTGTTTACATTTACTTTGTTTACAAACATTGTGGTAAAACAAGCTTATATTTTAGGTTCTGATGGGGTGCAACAGTGTTCATCTAACCTCATGAGGAGTTCTATTCTTCAAGAATCAATGGGTACATATCATTAATTTATAAGTCCAAAAATGGACGTAGCACCTGCTGATTGCCCCTCTTAGGGACTATGCATTTTCAATGTTTTGTTCTCCTACAATCTAACCACAAAGCTGGCCATCTTTCCCCCTCTCTTTCTGGCTGCCCTCCCCCTTCTAAGTTCAAAGTGTATTTGTTATATATACATGGAGTATATAGTGCAGTGAAATGTTTACTTGCAGGTCTCAACAATGCAAAACAATAGAACATGTAAGTGAATAAAGAGTAATAAAAATAAACACTCAAGTAGTTACATAGCCTATGTAAAAAAAATATCAGACATGAGCCAAGCATGTTTACCTGTAGAATGGAATAGGTTATGATTCATTTAATTTTGTCAGTTCTACCACCTCAACATAGCAAATTTTAAACTGGGTTAAATATTGTGTGTGTGTATGGTAAAGTTCAGCTTCAGTCCACAGGGGGGCACAGTGGCACTGTCAGAAGATACTTTTGGTCATGTAGTGCATGTGGACACCTGCTCATAGAACATCTCATTCCAAAATCATGGGCATTAATATGGAGTTGGTCCCCCTTTGCTGCTATAACAGCCTGCACTCTTCTGGGAAGGCTTTCCACTAGATGTAGGAATGTTGCTTGGGGGACTTGCTTCCATTCAGCCACAAGAGCATTAGTGAGGTTGGGCACTGATGTTGGGTGATTAGGTCTGGCTAGCCGTTTGGCGTTCCAATTTATCCCAAAGGTATTCGATGGGGTTGAGGTCAGGGCTCTGTGCAGGCCAGTCAAGTTCTTCCACACCAATCTCACCAAACCATTTCTGTATGGACCTTGCTTTGCTCACAGGGACATTGTCATGCTGAAACAGGAAAAGGCCTTCTCCAAGCTCTTGTCACAAAGTTGGAAGCATAAAATCGTCTAGAATGTAATTGTATGCTGTAGCGTTAAGATTTCCCTTCACTGGAACTAAGGGGCCTAGCCCGAACCATGAAAAACAGCCCCAGACCAGTATTCCTTCTCCACCAAACTTTACAGTTGGCACTATGCAATGGGGCAGGTAGTGTTCTCCTGGCATCCGCCAAACCCAGATTCGTCTGTCAGACTACCAGCAGGTGAAGCGTGATTCATCACTCCAGAGAACGCGTTTCCACTGCTCTGGAGTACAATGGCTTTACAACTCTCCAGCTGAAGCTTGGTATTGCACATGGTGATCTTACATGCTGACCACACCACTTTCGTGTGTTGCATTTTTTTTTTTTTACACATACATGTTATTAAATCATTGCACCCACACTGCTCGCACGTGTCAACAAGCATCTGAGTAGCCAGGCGCTAAAATAGATCTTGGTTCTGCAAGGCCTGCTTCTCCCTTCTCTTCATTGGTTTTTAGGAGCATATACTCACGTGGGTGATTTGAAAGATGAACTGAGGTCCACACTCCAGTCGGTTGTGGTAATACACCTTTTAAAGTTGTTGCCAACTGCCATATAAAGTCCAAAATAGAATAAGCCTGAAGGATGAGAGATTACTAGAAAACAAACATTTACCCTCCTATCTGTGGATTAATTGTCGGAGTAGAGGACCTTGTGCATTTCAGGTGAAATAACAACCCAATGTTTATATCTCCAGGACAAATTAGCTAGCAACAGCAAGCTAGTTAGCTAGCTAAATTGCCATAAATGTTTAATGCTTTTTGACCTGTCCCCTAAACAAGGCAGTTAACCCACTGTTCCTAGGCCGTCATTGTAAATAAGAATTTGTTCTTAACTGACTTGCCTAGTTAAATAAAATAAAAATATATGGCTGGTTCAGAGTTCGTTTTGATATTTCAACCTGCGTGTCCTGATCGCGTCTGGTGTGGGTGAACAAAGTCCACATGCTCGCCCGGTCTAGTCAGCATGTTACGCTTGTGTGCGACTGCTCGGCCATGGAAACCCATTTCATGAAGCTCCAGATGAACAGTTCTTGTGCTGACGTTGCTTCCAGAGGCAGTTTGGAACTCTGTATTGAGTGTTGGAACCGAGGACAGACGATTTTTACACGCTACGCACTTCAGCACTCGGTGGTCCCGTTCTATGTTCTAGTGTGGCCTACCACTTCGTGGCTGAGCCATTGTTGCTCCTAGATGTTTCCACTTCACAATAACAACGCTTACAGTTGACCAAGGCAGCTCTAGCATAGGGCTGGGCGGTATACCGTATTTTACTATATACCGGTATTTATGCACGGACCGGTTTGGGTTTTTACTTTACCTTCTATAACGGTATTTTAATGTTTGATTTGTTAAATGTTATTCGCCGTGTGTAACGTCCATTTTTATAGTTTACTCCGCTACTTGACTCATCCCTCTCCGCTCTCTCTCTCCATGCTGCTTTCCACACAGACCTAGTCCCACCCCCTGTCTCTCAAGGAGCGCATTTGTTGTTGCTTGACCACGAGACACTTCCGTTCAGTCTGCATGGTCAATGCAGCACATGCAACAATGTTGATGACAACGATGTTGTTTCCACTTTGATCTTAATATAAATCTGTTCTAGCGTTCTATAATTACAATATTAGTTTGTGTTTCTTACATCTGCAAACAGCTAGTTTGTATTTTCTTAGCAAGTTAAGCTAAATCGTGTTAGCCACTAATGCTAATCACTAGTTAGCTGGCTAGTTAATGTAGCCAAAGATTATAGGGTCCCATAGGAAACACTGAACATCACTTTGGTTCTTACCCTGTCACAATAACTCGTCATTCGTTGTTCAACACTATTCAAAGTGCCCACTATTATTTACATTCTAAGTATAGAATCGGAATAAACATTCTATTTCCATGATTCCAAAAGTTCACCCAAGTGTTTTGATCTAAATCGCAATTGCAACATTTGGTTAAAAATAATATGGCCTAGTATTTTTGCCCATATCGTGGCAGTGTGGAAATGATCTGAAATGAGTGCAGGAAATGCAGAAATTGATGGAAATGCAGGAAATTATTTTAGGTTGAATTGAACAGTATAAAACAATCAGAATGGAGAAAGACCCATTGAAATAGTTTAGAATGTATGTGTTGCCACCCTAGGGTCACGCACTACTCATAAAGCAAATGTAGAACTTTTATTAATCAAAACTTAAGACCAAATTTGAAAAATACCATGATATGATATTTTGGCCATATCGCCCAGCCCTACACTAGCAGGGAGGAAATTTGACAAACTGACTTGTTGGAAAGGTGGCATCCTGTAACGGTCCCATGTTGAAAGCCACTGAGCTCTTCAGTAAGGCCATTCTACTGCCAATGTTTGTCTATGGAGATTTGCATGGCTGTGTGCTTTATTTTATACACCTGTCAGCAACCGGTGTGGCTGAAATAGCCAAATCCACTAATTTGAAGTGATGTCCACATACTTAGAGATATCTCTATCATATGTATGATATATCTATATATCTAAAGGTTCAAGGCTGAATTAAAAAACATCTGGGGCTGAAACCCAGGCCTAATGATGCTCTCTTGACTTCACTATAAGCCCAGTAGGTCAACTCAGGCACACATTCTGTTTAACCATGTCAAATTATCATGATTTGTCATTAAATCTGGRTCATGTTATGTAGGCAAATGTTAGAGTTTTGCCGATTTAAAAATGTATTTTAATAGAGCTGACTATTAACTTATTCTACCTGTTACAGTCCACAACTTTGTGCCCTGCTGGATTTTTACTTAGTGCCGCAGCCAGTCCACAAGGTGGCGTAGCGCCACTCTTACTCTTTGTGGTGCACCCTGCATGGCTATGCATTTCAGGGAGGGTTTAAAGAGCAAGGACAAAAATCTGCTTCTGTAACACCGTACGGTACTAGCACACGTTGGTGAGAATTAAGCAATTCTTTATTTTGCCAGTGTGTGAACGAACAGCCAATGGAAAATGACCTCCCCACAAGGCCTAGCCTGCCAGCTGCTACTTCTACAATGTCACCTCCGAATGTAATCTTTATTAGCTGACTCGGGATATGTCAGGTGGAGATGCTGAGAAAGCAGATCGAGAATTCAAGACATGTCTTCTTCCTCTGCTGCATCTCTCAGAAATGGGCATTATATCTTAAATTATTAGTTGCTACCTGTCCTGCAGTGATTTTCATGCTTCATCATAAAATACTATACTTAACTTTTCCGGTATTATGAATGAATATCTCATTGTGGTTAACATGCATGAACTCTTGAGGAATTTGGATACATTTTGCCTCTAACGTTTAATATGCTTACGAGGTAGTTCACTAGATATCAAGGACTGAGCACCAAAGGGACGTAACTGACGATATCTGAATTGTAGTAGAGTTCGAAAAACGTATTTAAGTGTCACTCCACAATAATTGACAATACAAAATACAGTTAACACACACATTGTGGACCACTCAAATAGAGTTTTGAAACACACAAAAAAATCTGTCAAACATGGTACTGTATTTCCTTTGGCATCATCTATAATACACACACCAATGCACATGTATGCATAAACAAAGTACAGTATGTATAAGCAAAGTACAGTAGATGAAAAGATATTTAGGCACTTTAAAAAAGAAAGGGTATTGTTACCTGATGAAATGCCGCACTTTATTTTAATCTAGACTGTTAAAATTATTGTTTTGGCTGGACAGCTGATGAAAAATATATTCCCTAATGTCATTGTATAAGCTAGTAAAGCAAGGCATGGGCTTCTAATTCATTTTATTTATCATTTTATTTAACTAGGCAAGTCAGTTAATTCTTATTTACAATGATGGCCTATCAAAAGGCGAAAGTCCTCCTGTGGGGACGGGGGTTGGGTTAAAAATACATTTTAATAAAAATATAGGACAAAACACACATCATGACAAGAGAGACAACACTACATAAAGAGAGACCTAAGACGACAACACATGGCAGCAGCACAACATGGTAGCAGCACAAAACAAGGTACAGACATTATTGGGCACAGACAACCGCACAAGAAGGTAGTGACAACAATACATCACGTAAAGCAGCCACAACTGTCAGTAAGAGTGTTCCATGATTGAGTCTTTGAATGAAGAGATTGAGATTAAACTGTCCAGTTTGAGTGTTTTGTTGCAGCTCGTTCCAGTCGCTAGCAGCAGCAAACTGAAAAGGCAAGCGACCCAGGGATGTGTGTGCTTTGGGGACCTTTAACATAATGTCACTGGCAGAACGGGTGTTGTATGTGGAGGATGAGGGCTGCAGTAGATATCTCAGATAGGGGGGAGTGAGGCCTAAGAGGGTTTTATAAATAAGCGTCAACCAGCGGGTCTTGCGACAGGTATACAGAGATGACCAGTTTACAGAGGTGTATAGAGTGCATTGATGTGTCGTATAAGGAGCATTGGTGGCAAATCTGATGGCCGAATGGTAAAGAACATCTAGCCGCTCGAGAGCACCCTTACCTGCTGATCTATAAATTACGTCTCCGTAATCTGGCATGGGTAGGATGGTCATGTGAATCAGGGTTATTTTGGCTGCTGGGGTGAAAGAGGACCGATTACGTTAGAGGAAACCAACTCTAGATTTAACTGTAGCCTGCGGCTTTGATATGTGCTGTGAGGACAGTGTACCGTCTAGCCATACTGTCAAGTACTTGTATGAGGTGACTACCTCAAGCTCTAAACCCTCCGAGGTAGTAACGACACCCGTGGGGAGAGGGGCATTCTTCTTAGCAAACCAGGCCAAGGACCCCTCCGACACCAATACTCCTTAGCCGGCCCACAAGAATGGAATGGTCTACCGTATCAAAAGCTTTGGCCAAGTCAATAAAAATAGCAGCACAACATTGCTTAGAATCAAGGGCAATGGTGACATCATTAAGGACCTTTTTAAGGTTGCAGTGACACATCCATAACCTGAGCGGAGACCAGATTGCATACCAGAGAGAATACTATAGACGTCAAGAAAGCCAGTCAGTTGATTATTGACAAGTTTTTCCAACACTTTTGATAAAAAAGGCTAAATAGAAATAGGCCTTTTAATAGTTAGGATCAGCTTGATCTCCCCCTTTCTAAATAAAGGACGAACCGTGGCTGCATTCCAAACAATGGGAACCTCCCCGGAGAGATAGGCTTGGCGATTATAGTGGCAGCACCTTAAAGAAGAAAGGGTCTAAACCATCTGACCTAGATGTTTTTTGGGGGTCAAGTTTAAGGAGCTCCTTTAGCGCCTCGGACTCAGTGTCTGCCTGCAGGGAGAAACTTTGTAGCGGGGCAGAGGAAAAAGAGGGAGGAGCATCGGGGCTAGTGGCATTAGAAGGGGTGGGAGATGAGGAAATGTTGGACGGGCAAGGAGGCATGGCTGAGTCAATAGGAATCCTGACTTAATGAAGTGGTGATTTAAAAATCTCAGCCATGTGCTTCTTGTCAGTAACAACCACATCAACTTTAAGGGACATGGGCAGCTGTGAGGAGGAGGGTTTTCTCCAGGTCTTTAACCATTTTCCAGAACTTCTTGGGGTTAGACCCACAGAGAGAGAACTGCTCCTTAAAGTAACTAACTTTGGCCTTCCAGATAGCCAGAGTACTTGTTTCTCATTTGACCGAACGAGAGCTAATCAGCCTGAGTATGCGTGTGCCAAGCCTTTCGCCAAATGCAATTATTGAGGTGGAGTAACTCTGCAAGATCACAGTCGAACCAGGTGCTTAACCTGCTTTTTAAAATTCTCATTTTATTTATGGGGGCGTGTTTGTTAACAATATCACTGAAAATATAAAAAAAGGTCCAAGTGTCTTTGACAGAGGGGGATCAAGCTGATTCTATACCAATTCAGAGGCCAGGTCATGAAGGAAGGCTTGCTCATTAAAGTTTTTTAGCAAGCGTCTATGACAAATCAGGACAGGTTGTTTCACTGAGCAGCCATTACGAACACAGGATGGAAAAAACTGATCACTAAGATCATTACAGAAAACACCAGACTGATTCCTACCAGGATTATTTGTGAGGATAACATCGAGGAGAGTAGCCTTTTCTGGGTATTTGGAGTCATACCTTGTGGRATTGGTAATAATCTGAGAAAGATTTAGGGAGTCCCATTGCTTTAGGTTGGTTTAAGCAGTTGGTTTAAGCATGTCCCAGTTTAGGTCACCTAGCAGGACAAATTCAGACTTAGTGTAAGGGGCCAGGAGAGAGCTTAGGGCAGGTTGGGTACAGACCAGTGCTGATGGAGGACAATAACACCCAGCAACAGTCAACAAAGAGCTATTTGAAAGTTTAATTCTTAAAACCAGCAAATCAAATTGTTTGGGGACAGACTTGGTGGAGACAACCGAGCACTGAAGGTGATCCTTGGAAAAGATTGCCACTCCCCCACCTTTGGAAGATCTGTCTTGCCGAAAAAGGTTATAACCAGAAAGGTTAACATCAGTATTCAAAACACTCTTTCTTAACCATGTCTCAGTAATGACCAACTAATCTGGATTGGAGCTGTGAACCCACACGTTCAATTGATCCATTTGAGATAATAAGCTTCTCGTGTTAACGTGCAGAAAACCCAGGCTTTTACGAGAGCAGAAATCCGTGAAACCGATATCGGAGCACAAGTCAGAATTGGGGCTAGCAGCAGTAGATGGGCCAGGGTGTACATGCACATTTCCAGATATCAACAGTAATACAATCAAGGCACAGCAGAGGACAGGGAGAGCTCTGCTGTGTTGATTTATAACATTTGAATGTGCATTAGATGGCAACCGGATCATATTATTATACAGCAATTTCATCCGGTAACATGCCGGCGAGAGGTGGTTAGAATAGGATGGGAGGCCAAAAGTCAGTGTAACCAATAGAGAATCAGAACCCCGAGTGTGGGAACAAACAGTCTGTCCCATGGTTGGGTAAACAAGAAAGGTCATAGTCAACAAAGCATGCAGGAGTCATGAGGCAAAATGCACAAGAAAAAAAATATAACGACTTGGGGCTAGCAATTGTAAGTTCAGAGTCACTCGCCCCAACAGTGCTTGTGTGCTTGGGAGAGAGGGGGGAGTGTGGTGGGGGTACCTGTACCAGACAGGGGGAGACAAGCAGGGCAGACGGTGAACAGATCGCCAGGTGGAATCCAAGCAGCAGTGCAGCAGGCAATGGGAGTAGGTGTCACACCCACTTGGGAGAAGCTTTTATTTCAGTAGATCTCTGAACAGCAGGAGGGGGCTTCAAGGCCTCCGGATTTGGGTGGGGTAGCCTGCCATTTGTTGGGCTCAAAGGCTTCCACATTTTAAGTTGTATTTGGTCTGTCCGGTCTGTCTCAGTTCCAGGTTGGATGGTGTATTAATCCTTCCAGGTAATTTTGTCCAAAATTAAGTTGTAGGTTTGACCTGGAGTGAAGGTTATGCTGTGGAGGGTAGCATCGTGTATATATCCCTGCTGAAAAATCCAAGTTTATCTAACTCCAAATCTATCTTTTTGTAAAAAACATATTGAAAAATGTGAGAGCTCACATGCAGCTGTGTCTCTCTCTCTCTCCCTCCACTTCTAAAGTTAAAATGGATGCATTGTCACAGAAAGTACAGACACATTTATCTAGAGGAATGTTTGTGTATCGACCAGTCTCAATAGTAAAAGGGACCACTCCACATCAACATTTAGCAAAAGAGCTTTGATATTGCTTGGATAAATCTCTATGCACATATGGTTCTGTCCCAAAAGTGCATTTAAAAAGGAAGTAAGTGTGTGGATTGTTTCTTCCGGGTATTGACCAGTTGAATAGGATGCCTATGCATTTCTCTACGTAGTCTCCATCTGTAACTACATGGATAATTCCTTCTGGGTCTATCCACAGACTGACGTGCCCTGCTATACTTCTAATCTTACATCTCTCAACATTGTCTCCCTCTCTCTCAATTCCCTAGAGTTAGCCTGTCTTGATATGACAATGGTGTGAAGTGGCCCCGAGGGAAGAAGAAGAACACAACCACTCAGTCCCTCAGGTGTCCTCTTCATCTTTCCATGCCACATTAAGACAACAACACAGCGCTCCACTTTTGGAAAGAAGAGTTTTGCACCCGCTTTTTGTTCTACTGTTTCTTTCTCGCCATGGGGGGTGCGGTGAGTGCCGGGGAGGACAACGATGATCTGATTGACAACCTGAAGGAGGCGCAGTACATCCGTACGGACCACGTGGAGCAGGCCTTCAGGGCCATCGACCGCGGGGACTACTACCTGGTTGGCTACAGGTACTACAGTACCCATAATGCTCTGCACAGCATATTCAGTTTTGTCTTGGGGGTGAATCCTAACTTGCATTGATGTACATTGAAGACTAAGTGGAAGTTACGATTTGCCCCTTAGTAAAGGTGTTCCTGAAGATAACACTTTATCAATACTGCAGGGACAATGCCTACAAGGACCTGGCTTGGAAGCATGGCAACATTCACCTGTCTGCCCCCTGTATCTACTCTGAGGTGATGGAGGCACTGAAGCTGCAGCAGGGACTGTCCTTCCTCAACCTGGGCAGTGGGACTGGGTACCTCAGCACCATGGTGGGACTCATCATAGGTAATGATGCTGCTGTTTTTTTCCTATGCTTTCAGGGAAATCTTGATTTGATTATTATATAGTGATGATATACATTGATGCTCTAGCCCTAATTTGTTAACCTATGCTTAAATAACACACATGAACAGCATATGAAGTCAAACACAGACTTGCATCTTCTTTCATAAATGATGTGTAATCACTGATAATGAAATGTAAAAAAAAAAAATGTGCAGGTCCATTTGGAGTGAACCATGGAGTTGAGCTCCACAGGGATGTGGTGGATTACGCCAAGGAGAAACTGGATGACTTCATCAAGAATAGTGACAGCTTTGATAAGTGAGTTGGATGCTTAATCAAAGTGTTACAAATGTTATGTAGGGTGTAATGGTGCATGCAGTGAAACTCTAGTCAAATAACTAGCTGCAGTTCAGTTAGTATTTATGTGCCTGCCAACTCCCAGACATGGAAATTGCCGCCTTAAGATTGTGTCTTGCAAATGGAATACAGTTGAATGTGTTCAAATCTGTTTGTTTATTTTTACGTTTCTTCTCAGACTGATAGAAAAACGAATTGGCTTACTTGTATTACTTTTTATTTTGTTTTTGTCAGGTTTGAGTTCTGTGAACCCATCTTCATGGTGGGCAACTGTCTGGAGATCTCGTCAGACAGCCACCAATACGACCGTATCTACTGTGGTGCGGGGGTGCAGAAGGATCATGAAAATTACATGAAAATCCTGCTCAAAGTGGGGGGTATTCTAGTGATGCCTATAGAAGATCAGGTAAGCGGTAGAATGCCTCTGAATATTGCAGAAAACATAAACATCATCGTTATTCACGATGATGCCGTGACCATCGGGAATCACAGAGGCTGCATCCGAAATGGCAACTTATTCACTGTAGTGTACTATTTTTGACCAGAGCCCTGTTCAAAAGAAGTGCACTATTTGGGACTAGAGTGCCATTTCGGATGCAGATGACGTGAAATAGCCGTGGCCTGCAATGACCAATGATGTTATGATTCCCAGCCGTTGTTATTGTGCATCAGAAGCCCCTGAACGGGGACTTACACCATCAGTCTTCTCTATTTTTGTCCTCCGAGAAATTGGTAAATAGCAACAACACTTGAAAAAGAATGACATTGTGTGGCACTCAAGCAGGGAAGGGAACCCAAAACATGTTTTTAAGGGCTTGCAGAAGCCCACACAGTCMTTCATCCTGTGAAATGGAAAGTCTAGCTGCTTATGTTGTTTTTCTGAAAACGGTTGAAACTCCTACGTTGCCAGGTTGGTTTGGTGGCGCAATAAGGAGATACAAGGTTTTGATGAGGAGAAATTGAGGCCAAAGGGCTGTGGCAGCTTAAGAAGCTTAGGTACACCACAGTTCTTCTGGATCAACGCCTCTACATCACGGCCAAAACCAGCTTTTTGTCAAGTAGATATTTGATTTGAAAGCACCAATGTCCCTTTCTGGTGTGGAACTAAAAATGCATATAATACACGTGATGTTGTCGCTCTGTTGTCATGGTTATTGACTGTGTTGTTATCATGGCTGGTATAAATTCTCCATTAGCTAGTGGAATGGTGGTGGTGTTGTGGTTGGTATGTGTCTAGTGGATTTGGTGGTGTTAACATGGTTGGTATATGTTCTCCGTTGTCTCAATGGCCTGATGCTGTTGTTATCGTGGTCACTATACAGTAACTGTCACTCTTTTGTCTCTTGTTGCAGCTGACCCAGATCACCAGGACTGGTCAGTGTTCCTGGGAGAGTAAGAATATCCTGGCTGTGTCGTTCGCTCCTCTGGTCCAGCAGAACAGAGCTGAGGGAAGCAAGCCTGATACAGTAGAACTGCGTGAGTCCTCTCTATCCCCCGTTCTCTACTCTATCCCCCGTTCTCTACTCTATCCCCTGTTCTCTACTCTATCCCCCGTTCTCACTCTATCCCCCTCTTCTCTACTTCTAATCCCCCCGTTCTCTACTCTATCCCCCGTTTCTCTACTCTATCCCCCGTTCTCTACTCTATCCCCCGTTCTCTACATCTATCCCCCGTTCTCTACTCTATCCCCCCGTTCTTCTCTCTACTCTATCCCCGTTCTCTACCTCTATCCCCGTTCTTACTCTACCCCGTTCTCACTCTATCCCCCGTTCTCTTACTCTATCCCCCGTTCTCTTACTCTATCCCCCGTTCTCTACTCTATCCCCCCGTTCTCTACTCTATCCCCCGTTCTCTACTCTATCCCCCCGTTCTCTACTCTATCCCCCGTTCTCTACTCTACCCCCCGTTCTCTACTCTCTATCCCCCGTTCTCTACTCATCCTCCCCGTTCTCTATCGATCCCCGTTCTCTACTCTATCCCCTGGGTCTTATTCACTAGGCATCAAAAGGAAGAGAACTGAAACAGGGACAGAGTACCTGTTATTCGCCCCCTGAAAAATACTCATTTTCCCTTTGCCACATTTTGCTACGGTGTGCATTAGTGAATATGAACCTGTTATTTTCTGTTCTGTTCTCTGTAAAAAGACACATTAGCACAATTCCCCCTTTTGTTTAGTTTTTCTATCTATCTTTTGAAGTGTAAAGTAAGCCACACTTTTTAAGTCAAAAGATTTATTTAAAGTTAAAAGATGGACGTTTCAATAAATATTAATAATAACTTTGCTTTGACTGTAGAGGCCTTGCTGCCCTGCAGGGTGGATACATAATACAAAATATTTCAAGCACTAATGGATTTTTCCGTTACTTATTTTTCTATAAATGAAGATGAAGTTTGTATATTGATCTGTATTATTGATGTTTATATTCGTTTTTTTGTATTTATTGTTGTGAATGCAAGGCTCTTGAGAACGAGACTTTGGTCTCACCATGATTCCCTGTCGAAATAAAGGTTAAATAAGTATTGTCCCCAAATGACCGTACAATATTTGGAGCTCTTGTGTGCTGAATCTTAATAGAGAATGTTATTTGGCTAATGTGATTTGACCTTCCATCTTTGTCTCTCTCCTCCTCAGCCCCGGTGTCTGTCAGGAGCCTTCAGGACCTGTCTCGCATCTACATCCGCCGCACACTCCGAGATCTGACCAACGAGGAGAGCCCTGACAATGGCCTGGTGCAGAGGGCGCCCCAGAAACGCAAGCGCAGGCGTTGCCGGCGGCGACGTATTAACACTTACGTCTTTGTGGGCAACCAGCTGATCCCCCAAGCCGTGGAGAGCGAGGAGGACGAACGGATCGAGGAGGAGCAGCACAAGGAGGAGCAGGAGACGCAGGAGAAGGAGGAGGAGAGAGACATTGGCAGCATTGAGATACTGAAGGCAGTAAATCTACTGCGAGATAAAATCATGACTTTACCTCTGCCTGAATCGCTGAAGGCCTATCTGTTACACTACCGAGAAAAATGACTGATGGCTCAACCTGCTGGCATCCGTTCTAATGGATGCAATGCCTGCTGAGATGCTTTTCCTCACTTTCCTGTCTTCTTTTTTCAGTGCAGAAAGATGTAGCATTATTTTTTATTTCTCTTAAAGGTGAACCTGGAATGGAGACTGAGAGACTTCCTGGTTGTCTTGGATACTATGATCTGTTTTTTTTTAATGTTGTCTATTGTTTTGGATTTGTATATCAAAGCTTTATTTAAAAGCCTACTGAATGGAAAATCATTTTCAAAGATATTTTGAGGATGTAGATGTTAATATTCCAGCAAATTGTCACTAAATGAAATTGTATAAAATAAAAAATGCTAACTATATTTGTTAAGAATATGATAATGAAAAGATCCATAATTTTACTGCAACTTTTTCTAGAAGCTTTAAAGAACTTATTACGGAATAAAGATGTACAATTGCTGAATGGAAGAACCAGAGACAAATGCATGTACACCTCATATTATTTGAATCAAAGACTATTATGGAACATTTTATGAAACATTTTTCTCGTGAATCTTTGAAGGGGCAGTTCTTTCATTGTTCTTTCCTCACACTGTTATGTTTGAGTAGAGTGATTTATAATGCTGCGTGACGATGAGAGATCAGTGGGACTCGGACTAGATTGCTTTGTAATTTCAGCTAGAGGGAGTTCGTAAATCTATCAGGAGTGTTATCAGAATGGTTATATCCTCATATTTTATCTCACTTTGCTCTTAAGTAACATACATTAAGCTTTTATATGAATAGGCATTTTAATTTGGTGATACACTTTTATGGCCTTGAGTGATTTGTCTAGCAGACTTCTTTTCCCATCTTTTTTGCTGACTTGCAGAAGGGTTTATAATCATCATGCCAGTGGTTAGGCTACTGGGGAATCTAATTAATGAAAWTTTTTCTAATGGTGAATGAAAATGGCCTTCTCATAAATGTCTTGATCCGAGAATCTATTTTTCCCCCGGCACAGCATCTCTAGTTCTTTATCATGAGGACCTTAACACTTACAGTACTTCAGAACAAACAAGAAAACCCGCTATGGACTCACAGGGGTATTTGAGTCATATAATATTGTGTAGTGATAAGTGGTATGGATTCTCTTAAAGGTCATGTTTGTCATCTTTGGCCCACAAGACATCCACTCATGATCATTTGGAGGTGATGTCCTACATGATCAAAGATATACTATTACTTTGTATATGAAAAGAGGTGGTGTGTTTTTAAACCACAAAGAATGACCCGAGGCGGGTCATGGCACAAAAACTCACAATACGTTGTTTTGTACTGTATTTTCTATTTGCAGCAGCGCAAAATCACAATGATGGGAGATTTTTGGAATCCTTTCTCTGTACTGTTGGTGTATTCAACATAGCGAGCACCTTATTCTGTTGTCCTAAATCATGAAAAGAGAGTTGTCATCCTTGGGTTGATGTATGTGGTTTTACTGTGGACGGGAGCAAATGACAAGACGCATGGTATTTGAGTCAGGTAGCTGTACGTGTATCAATTATCATTTTATTGTGAGACTCCCAGTTTAAGAGATGGCTTTTAAAATGCCATCACTTCCGCTCCTTCTCAAGTGATTCTTGTTTTATGGCAATGTGAAAGGGGACATTCTGACCACAGTGAAGTCTAAGAATGATGGGGTGCTTCTACAGTACATTCCAGAAATGCTTGAAAAAGAATAGCATGCTCAATACCCATTGGTAGATGTCACGTTTGTGTTCATATTTGACAGTTGCGTCACATACTTGGAAATTCCTGATTGATCTTGCTTTGAAAGAATTGTTATATTTCAATAGCTGAAATGATAGTTGTTGATATATTATTGAGGTTACATTTTGTATGAACATGACAACAGTACAGTAGCTGGTTATGATACGTTTGGTTATAAAATCATTTGGATTAGGTTTGATTTGTTGTTGTAGCGCCCTCTTGCTGTCACAAGGCACTGCGAAGTCTTCTTGTATGTAGATCCATACTCCACTTGTGTTAGTTCTATGGCTAAACAGGCATGTGCTCAAAGCCTTCCATCTTGTTCTGGTGTAGTGTATACTATTTGGGTTTAACATGGGGTTAGTTGATTTCTATATATTGGTTATTGTATATTGTGAAGATCCTGTAGACCTTTTTCCATCATGACCTGAGCAGTGTTCGCATTGCCAGGAAAACGTTTGAATTGTAAGCAATAATACATAAATTACTTTAACTACAAAAAAGAAGCAGCAGAACCGTATGGCTCTAATTGGCAAAAACAACACATTTTTACAGTCATTTACAATAATCAAATCTCTGAAAAATGCAGAGATGCTAAATTATGTACACATGAAACTGTTGAAATCATTATTTACAATTGGTACAACGGCAAAGTTATGGTGGACATAATTCAGGAGTCATATTACCCCATGTACCAGAGGTGATGCGTTATCATATGTACAGTAATACTGGATAGAATTGTTTGGTTCCCCAAATGGTCCCCACAGTAAAGACCCAATTCCAAGCCTATGTTATGGTCTTGCCTTCAATTAATTTGTAGAAAGGCAGAACTATTGTTCTGTTTTTTTTCTTATCAGGCTCTTGTTGATATCTCAGTGTGATGGCAGTTCATTGTTGAAATGGTGTCAGTTGTTCCCTCTGTACATACACAAAATAAAGGTCACAGACTTCATATTTTGCCTCTGTTTAAATCATTAATGCCTTCCCACTGTCATAGAGTCCCACAGCTACTTATTGTAGCGCCATGCTTTTCTCACCCAAGTATTTCAGTTTCAATTCTTCCTCTTTGCCAAGGACTCAGTGAGTCGTGGTTTAATCTTTGTCTAATTTCTGTCTACAGAAGTAGCATAGCAACAGCCTTAACCCGGCACTAGCCCAGCACTGACTGTAACCCAAAAAATAGTAAATTGTGGTCATAAAATAAATTATTCACAAGTATGTGGCTTTACATCTTTGGCTTTACTGTCAAACAATGTGTCTATTAGCTCAAGTTAGGATCAAAATGTTATTCACAAGTCGGCCACATGTTATAAAATGTTTTATTTATAAAAAATTAAAAATAAATAGCCACCCCTTCAATCTCTTGTTTTGAAGTGTTCCAAGCCAAAGGGTATGTGAAAGAGATAAGTTACGACGCCGAACTGCCGTCAGGTCAAGACCCTGGTGAAGACGACGAGCATGCAGATGAGCTTCCCTGAGACGGTTTGTGACAGTTTGTGCAGAAATACTTTGGTTGTGCAAACCCACAGTTTCATCAGCTATCTGGGTGGCTGGTCTCAGACGATCCCGCAGGTAAAGAAGCCGGGTGTGGAGGTCCTGGGCTGGCGTGGTTACACGTGGTCTGCGGTTGTGAGGCCGGTTGGACGTACTGCCAAATTCTATAAAACAACGTTGGAKGCAGCTTATGGTAGAAATATTAACAGATTTTCTTGCAACAGCTCTGGTGGACATTCCTGCAGTCAGCATGCCAATTGCACGCTCCCTCAAAACTTGAKACATCTGTGGCATTGTGTTGAGTGACAAAACTGCACATTTTAGAGTGGCCTTTTATTGTCCCCAGCACAAGGTGCAAGTGTGTAATGATCATGCTGTTTAATCAGCTTCTTGATATACCACACCTGTTAGGTGGATGGATTATATTGTCAAAGGAGAAATGTTCACTAACAGGGATGTAAACAAATGTGTGCACAAAATTTGAAAGAAATACGCTTTTTGCGCATATGGAAGATTTCTGGGAACTTTTATTTTAGCTCATGAAACATGTTACCAACACTACATGTTCAGTATATTATAGAAAATATATATTCAAAATTCACCATGGGTCATCATCATTGAACTTGGTAAAGAGAGCATAAGGGTGTCAACTATTTCGTCTCTGTTGAAGACATCCAATTAATAAATGTCTTAATCCTTTCAAGTAATCCTCAAGTAATATTATACATATTCCTTATTTTCCTTTTATTCATTTGGATGTCAACCTTTATTTACATCTTAAGGAAAGATAAAGAAAGAAAAATAACATTCCCGAAAGGGTTTATTCAATTGTTGCAGGTTGTATTTAGAGCAATATCTTCCAGTGAGTATAGGTAAAGACATTTTCACACAACCACATGTTCTGAATCTGTCTGACTGTGTTGGCTGTAGCTAGCACTTAGTCTGAATCCTTCTCAATGATTCAATTGACTTAATGATTGTGAATCCGCCCTTAAAACGAGTCCTGACCAGGTTGGGTGTGTGAGAGATTACTCTTCGCTGAAAACCTTGATTAAAAAACACCTCTCGACTGCCCCTCTTCCTGACAGACTCAGCATAGCAGCACTCATCCTGTCCTCTCCTCCACATCAATAAAAAAGCTGTGCTTACATCCAAAACCTGAGCCATTTCTTCTCTGCAACTCCCCATTCATTTCTGTTCTGTTGAAAGGAAATTGTATATCATTTGACATGATGTGATTTATATTTATAGCATATCGGAACTACCTCAGGGGCAACAAAAATAATCTGGTGCCATAGGGTTGATTAGTGTATACATGTGTGTATAATCCATAATGCACACACATTTCACCGTTTATTTGTTGAATTAAAGGATGTTTCCAGATAAATCAAATCAAATAACATAGATTGGAGAAAACTAAGTGCTTTCAACTTCGTTATACAACCACACAAGAAAAAATACTAAGCTATGTAACACTGCAGTTTACGTTCCCATCTTTTCAATATTCATGAATCTAATAATTATTCACGATTATTAGGAAATCAATCGGTTTAATTGATGAAAAAAATTACTAACATTTCTGTATGACTAATTAACACTTCCAGTGATAAATGTTGGCAATATTAACTTAGTGACTGTCCTTAAAATTATAATCATCAGAATTCAAATTGTCTTGAAATCTTCTTTTGTCAGGAAGAAGATAGCAATTTGTTCATAGTCCTCAGTGTATGTACCTGTTCAAAAAAATACACTTGAACCTTCAAGAAAATGATATAATATTGTAGAAAACAGTTTGTCTCCATTTTCACCATGGAAATAAAGTTGTGTTATGTTTATCAGCAGTGTGAACAACACATGTGAATCATTGTGAATTATGTCTGAGGACCTACCCAAAGACAAAAAACTAAATTCAGAATTGTTTTGTCATCCATTCTCCATTCATTGGTTCTGCGTTCACTCCTCCATATTAGAAAGTTGTTTGAAGTACAGTGCAATGTACAGGTCCAAAAGTTCACACAGTTATCATCCCTTTCTCTGATAAAATATAAAATGTGTCTTTCTGGAAGAAAAAAATAGGTCTGCCAATAATAGTCCATTTACATGTTGGATTCACCTGTCTTTGTTCATTGGATGACAGTACAACATACTCGTTTGTTTTGTCTCCTTCTCTCTGGTCCATGATGTAGTGAAAGTGCAGTGTCGAGAGGGAGTACTCAGGGGAAGGGAAGGAGAGGGGGTGAACAGGCTCTGTCAGGTAGAGTATTTGATTTTGGATGTCTGTGTATTACAGGTGAGAGTGGGAACCCCCCCAGTGGTCGTCGCAGCACCTTGGCTCTCCAGAAACATTGGATCCAGGCAAGCAACTTTGGCAGCGAAGAACGCATGGATACAGTGAAGCACGGCAAAGAGGTTAGAAAATTCCAGCTCCTGGGAAACAAAAGATAGACAGTAAGTATTTCATGTTTTAGTATAATAATACAAAAAAATTGTATGAATGCACAATACAGTACATCGTTGTTCACATTGCTATCAGATGATAATGGCTAAGAAAACATGATACAAATATGATATCTGTATTGGCTGATTTCACAGAGAGGATTTCACAGAGTCAGAGAGGTTTGTTACCTTGGCTTCAATAGCTTTATTGTCCTGATTTTGGAACAGAAATTTGATCTTGCTCTTCCCATCATCAGAGGACCCTTTCAGTTGGGAAAACTTGTATCTCCATAGCACTGCCTATATAGGGGAAGGAAGTAAATGTGGTTGGAGATGGTTTATAAAGAAGCTTATCTTCTCTAACTGAGATGGAGTCAAGCGTTACAGTAAACTAGCTGTTTATCTAACTGAATTACAGAGCTAAATGAATCCTATCATGTTTTTCCACCTAATATTTGAAAATGTACCAGACAGTGCACTTATAATAATAAGTCATAACTTCAGCAGGAAACTCAGTGTGGATTGTAGAGTCACCTGGAAGATGACATCCTGTTGTGAATGACGATTGGAATCTACTACAGAGTGATGATAAACTTCCTCCTAATTGTCAACCATTTTGTTGGGCCCGTCTAGAGAACGTGAAAGCGTCCACGTCACCTTGTTCTAAACCAGTAGCCTGAGTTTTCAACATTGGGTAGGTCGGTTTTAATTTGTGTCAATAGAGTTCGAGCTCTCCCTCTGTATCACTGTCTGTCTTTTGAATAGAATGTACATTTATTTGCCCGTGGTAAGGAATTTACACAAGTAATATATGCAAATTAATTTATTCACATTCCATACAAAACAAGATATACGTGTACAAAACAATAGGAAGCAACACTTTCCCCCCTAGGGGCTCCACACAGATCTGAATCCTGGGAGTGCAGAACAAGGCCGATCTCCAATCTGATTAAATTATTAAACATTCCCCACCATGTGTATAGTTTTACAATTGCCGTTTAAATACGAATTGTAATTTCATGCTTGTTTTGATAAACAATACCCTGCCTATCAGCAGTAGGCTAGGCTACTGCAARACTCTCTGGGGAGAAAAAAATATGCCTCGCTGTGTCAGAATTAGGCCCAAAAACACAGAGAACAATGTAGCTGTCGATGTGTCCTGTTTGTCCACATTATGTATTCTAGTGGAGTAGTTCTGGTGGCTCTCAGACTTGGTAAATGTCCAAAGTGGATGTACCAGTAATATAACTTACCTTTGAAGCAGCATCGAAACAGACAAAGCCCATACTGAAGTCTACGGTCAGTCCCATCAGGTGGCTCTCCATGATGCAAGCGTATGTTTTACACTATGGAGGGGAAACAGTGCATGATGCTAGTCACTAGAGGCATATATAATAGACAGCATAATCTTCCACAGCTAAACGCACAAATATCAGTTGTTGTGAGAGGATGAGCAAGCTTGGCCTGTATAGTAGAGTATGCCACTGCTTCTCTTTATCACTTATCAGTTTATCTCCTACCATTGTTTAAGCAGGATGAGCCCTCCCACATAGCTCTGCCTCACTCCCCACCCCTACCTAAAAGAGTTTGGTTTTGATTGGTTTCAAGTGACAATTTTGATGACAGAGAGCTTGGATGTTGCTTTGGGGGGCGTTGAAACCTGCCTGGAAATTGATTTATGAAAAAGTTCTGCCTCTCATCTATTGTGTACCTGTATTCTCTCCACCTCCAGGAAGGTAGCCATCTGAAAGGCCTTCTCCCAAATGAGCAGCTCACACTCCAGCTCTACGCTGTAGAACATGTCCTCCCCACACTCCGTTTGGACACTGAAGCAGTGCTTCCGCTTGTCCAAGAGGTCACTGTCCTGAGAGAAACACGTTAGTCATGCCTGCCATCACACCTGGGTTCAATTGGTATTTGTTTTCTTTTAAATGCTTTGAGTGGTTTCATTGAGCCTGCCTGGAATGCCAGATGGGCGGGGTTTGCACATTTGGGACAATTCTATTGGTTCCGTTGCTCCTGACAGGCTCAATCATAATCAAGTACAGTATTTTAAATGTTTCAAATATTATTTGAACCCATGTCTTGCTATCATGCTGATAATGTGCACAAGGGACAGTGAGTGACTCATACAGTGGCTTGCGAAAGTATTCACCCCCTTTGGCATTTTTCCTATTTTGTTGCCTTACAACCTGGAATTAAAATGTATTTTTTTGGGGGGGGGGGGTTGTATCATTTGATTTACACAACATGCTCACCACTTTACAGATCCAAAATATTTGTGTGAAACAAACAAGACATAAAACAAAAAAACTGAAAACTTGAGCGTGCGTAACCATTCACCCCCCCAAAGGCAATACTTTGTAGAGCCATCTTTTGCAGCAATTACAGCTGCAAGTCTCTTGTGGTATGTCTCTATAAGCTTGGAACATCTAGCCACTGGGATTTTTGCCCATTCTTCAAGGCAAAACTGCTCCAGCTCCTTCAAGTTGGATGGGTTCCGCTGGTGTACAGAAATCTTTAGGTCATACCACAGATTCTCAATTGGATTGAGGTCTGGGCTTTGAAAAGGCTATTCCAAGACATTTAAATGTTTCCCCTTAAACCACTCAAGTGTTGCTTTAGCAGTATGCTTAGGGTCATTGTCCTGCTGGAAGGTGAACTTCCATCCCAGTCTCAAATCTCTGGAAGACTGAAACAGGTTTCCCTCAAGAATTTCCCTGTATATAGCACCATCCATCATTCCTTCAATTCTGACCAGTTTCCCACCCAGTCCCTGCCGATTTAAAACATCCCCACAGCATGATGCTGCCACCACAATGCTTCACTGGGGGGGATGATGTTCTCGGGGTGATGAGAGGTGTTGAGTTTGCGCCAGACATAGAATTTTCCTTGATGGCCAAAAAGCTAAATTTTAGTCTCCTCTGACCAGAGTACCTTCTTCCATATGTTTGGAGAGTCTCCCACAYGCCCTTTGGCGAACACCAAATGTTTTTGCTTATTTCTTTCTCTCAGCAATGGCTTTTTTCTGGCCACTCTTCTGTAAAGCCCAGCTCTGTGGAGTGTACGGCTTAAAGGGATCCTATGGACAGATACTCCAATCTCCGCTGTGGAGCTTTKCAGCTCCTTCAGGGTTATCTTTGGTCTCTTTGTTGCCTCTGATTAATTCACTCCTTGCCTGGTCTGTGAGTTTTGGTGGGCGGCCCTCTCTTGGCAGGTTTGTTGTGGTGCCATATTCTTTCCATTTTTTAATAATGGATTTAATGGTGCTCCGTGGGATGTTCAAAGTTTCTGATATTTTTKTTAKAACCCAACCCTGATCTGTACTTCTCCACAACTTTGTCCCTGACCTGTTTGGAGAGCTCCTTGGTCTTCATGGTGCCGCTTGCTTGGTGGTGTTGCAGACTCTGGGGCCTTTCAGAACAGGTGTATATATACTGAGATCATGTGACACTTAGATTGCACACAGGTGGATTTTATTTAACTAATTATGTGACTTCTGTAGGTAATTGGTTGCACCAGATCTTATTTAGAGGATTCATAGCAAAGGGGGTGAATACATATGCACGCACCACTTTTCCGTTTTACATTTTTTATACATTTTTTAAACAAGTAATTTTTTTCATTTCACTTCACCAATTTGGACTATTTTGTGTATGTCCATTACATGCAATCCAAATGAAAATCAATTTAAATGACAGGTTGTAATGCATTCAAAATAAGAAAAATATCAAGGGGGATGAATAGTTTTGAAAGGCACTGTATACTGTACTGTATGCAGATTAGAAATCCAGTGATACACTTAAGGGGATGTGACAGACATTGGCTGGAATTCAATCACCATGCATTTTAGTATTTCAGAAAATCTGTTTCACATGTTGAGAAATGCTGTTTCACATGTGTAATTCAATGTGTTATGGGTGGAGGGACATAGTTGACTATACATATAGAAATAACCAGTTATGTGCACGGCACGAATGACCAGCTCACTCAGTATGTGACGACGAACCTGGCTGAGTGAGAAATKAATAAGCGGAGCTGCTGTTGCTGCTGTGAGGATTTCAAAATCAAGTGTCAACTCCCTCGTCCCAGCCGAGACATGCTGCTGTGCATAACAAATGCACTCGTGAAAGAGCATTGCAGAAAAATTCAATGATACCTGCCAGGGTTTCAAAAAAGTATAACTGCTTCCAATAGCAGCATTTTGAGTTTTACTGTTTTGCACTGTCATATGAAAGCGAATCCAGTGGTCAAGAAATTGATCAACTCTAGCCTTGCAAAGACGCATTGTGCGTAGAAATTGTGCAATATCCACACATTCTATGTCACAACTCTTTCCATTAAAATGACAAAGGACACATAGCACAGATCTCTTCTCTTTTTCATGTCACCTTTCAAACACAGACCCTGAGATTTGCTACTCAGCAGTTTCTAAATACAGTACCTCAGGCGTAAAAGTTGTTGACATACCTTTAAAACTTTACACATGATCTCGTACACAGTGTAGCTTTTCTCCGCCCTCGTCCAGTCCCATGTAGTCACCTGCAACATTACACATGAAATACCCTTTAGTCTTCTATTCAGATGGATCCCTTTGAAATCTTTTTGAAGTGTAATTACATTGGTCTGTTTCAGTTTCCTTAACTTTAATATTTTATATCCTACTTGCACACTCTGTGTTCCCATGTTCACACTTGTTACGGGTTTGTTTTTTCTCTCCACTTCGACGTTGGTTAGCATGTTAGCACGATAGCTGAGGTGCGCACTGATAGGAGTCACCTCGTTAGCCACCTGTGCTGCTGGCCCAGTGCATCAGGGGAAAGGAGATGTTGGGAGAGCTAAACCTCATGGCAGCTGAGGTAAGATTTCCAGCTCAACCACTTTAGTTAAGAAAGAAGCCTGAGTTTTGATGTTTCCCCTGTTTGTTTTGCTCTATATTCTCTTTACTCCCTATCCTAAGTTGGTGTGGGTTTTTCTTTCAGTGCACCGGTGTGGTGATGAGGTCATCCATTTTACAAATGTTTTTCTCCATGGTGTAAGGGCCTGAAAAGTGAGCTTGCAACAGTGACCCATATTCTCCATATTCTCACTGGCAAACTCACAGGTGCGGTATAGCTGCAATCTGTATTGAAAAGCGCTTATGTGCTCCAACAGATTTGTTTTCATGTTTGAGGTGTTGTCCTCCAAAAACCTCTCTCTCAGCAAGCTCAATGGACCTCTGACCAGTGGCGGTCAGTGCCGTTTAAGATGAGGGAGGACGATTATTATAAAGTTTTTCATGAGCTTGGCCTTATTTCTATTACAACATATTGGATGACTGTCATTCATAGTCCATTCACCCAGTTAAATGTAACAGCGATAGGTTTAGGCTACTACATGATTCTCTAATTTTCCCTATACCCATCATGAGTGGCTCCCGTGTGGCTCAGTTGGTAGAGCATGGCGCTTGCAACGCCAGGGTTGTGGGTTCATTCCCCACGGGGGGACCAGGATGAATATGTATGAACTTTCCAATTTGTAAGTCGCTCTGGATAAGAGCGTCTGCTAAATGACTTAAATGTAAATGAGGTTGCTACTACCTAGCCCCCCATACTGGTGGACCGCAGACCAGATCCAGACGCAGAACGGGGTCAATGCGGACAGCGGGTCCCCCCAAAAAACTAGTTCAGGCTTCGACCCCTGGTATCATATAAACACACATAAGACATGGAAGAATGCATAGAATTGCAGGATTTAAGCTTTCATTTAACAGCAAAAAAATCTCAACTACTCACTATATTTTATGCACCGCAGTGCTAACTAGCTGTAGCTTATGCTTTCAGTCGTAGATTCATTATCTGATCCTTTGATTGGGTGGACAGCATGCCAGTTCATGCTGAAACAGCTCTGGTATGTTCGAGGACGTCCTCCGGAAGTTGTCATAATTACTGTGTAAGTCTATGGAAGGGAGTGAGAACCATGAGCCTCCTAGGTTTTGTATTGAAGTCGATGTACACGGAGGAGGACGGAAGCTAGCTGTCCTCCGGCTACACCATGGTACTACCCTACAGAGTACTGTTGAAGCTACTGTAGACCTTCATTGCAAAATACTGTGTTTTCATCAATTATTTGGTGACGTGATTATATTAAGTATAGTTTTATCTAAAAAGATAACTTTTTAAATGTTTGCATTTTTATTTTTATGAAATTTAGTGAGGAGGATGGTCCTCCCCTTCCTACTCTGAGGAGCCTCACTGCTTCTCACATAATGTCCAAACACTAGCTTGTTCGGACTGAAACCGAGAGACTCCTGAACAACCTCCTGTGCTGCATGGGCACTAGAGGCATCCCTTCATCCCAGTCTTTCTCGAACTCAAAGTAGTAAGCTCTCAACATAGACTGCAAAGTCTGATGAACTCTCTCAAGAGCGCCTTGTGACTGGGTGATATGCACTAGAGGGGCAATGGGTAACACCCAACTTCTGTAGCACTTGCTGGAAGATCTTTGACATTACATTTTAACCTTAGTCAGACTGCACTATCTGCGGATATAAACGTTGAAAAGGATTTCACAAGGCCCTTAACAATACTGGGAGCCATGATGTTTCTCAGTGGAATGGCCTTGGGGAAACGAGTGGCAGCACACATGATGGTTAAGAGAAAATGGTTACTACTCTTTGCTTTGGGCAAAGGACCAACACAGTCCACCAGAACACTGCTAAAAGGTTTGTCAAAAGCCGGTATAGGCTACAAAGGTGCCACTGGCACAGTTTTGTTCGGTTTACCAGTCAGCTGGCAAATGCTACAGGATTTACAGTAAACCATAACATCATGTTTCAGACCAGGCCAGAAGAAGTTACGCAGGATATAATCACAAATCTTGTTCACCCCAAGATGGTCTACCATACTTCCATCGTGAGCCAACCTCTGTATCTCTTGTCAGAGTGTAACTGGAACGACAATTTGAGATACACTGGGCCTATCATTTGGACCAGAAGTGGCTTGAGAACGCCATTTCTTCATCAGAACACCATCTCTGTCAAAGTGACCCATGAGAACTTCATCAAACTCTTCCTCTGGACGTATCTCAACAAAAAGAAGGGAGAGGGAAGCATATTTTCTCTGTTCAGCAATTAGCTGCTTCCTAATTCAACTGTAGGGAACCTCTCTTCTTTCAGCGGTCCTACCAACTCGCTCACCTTTGGGGTTTTCAAAGGAGAGGTCAACTCAGGAGGTTTACTGAAATCAGGACCACACAAAGGTCTCAGACAGATTAAACATGGTGGGATCGCTGACATTCTCCTCAACACTATACTTGCTCTCTGCAATCTTCTGAAACATAGCACGTGTAACAGCAAAAACTGGGAACACTCTAGGGTATTTGTCTGATAACCCATCAAGTTCCTCTACTCTGCCCACAAAAAAACTGGATTTGGCACAACCTTCCCTCAAGTCAGATTGCTGCCCAAAATGAATGAGAGCCCTTTCACAGGCAGGTTAGGCCTCACTCCAATGACCACAGGATTAGAAACAAGATCAGACTTGAGTTCCACAACATACAAAGAAACTTTGATGCAGCCCAGCTCCACGCCTTGAACTAACACACTGTCACGAGTTGCTGAAGTATCAGACAAAGGCAAAACACCCTCCAAACTGAAGGATTGGGCTGCCACAGTGTCTCGCAGTATTTAACGGCTGCTTAACATCATCACCACTCTGAAGAGACACAAACCCATCAGAAACAAAAGGTTCATACACAACTGATAAAAAGTCTGGCTGCACGCTCTTCTTCTTCTTTTCTGTATTCTAACTCAAGTTCCCTTTTCTTGTACTCAAACTTACATTTCTGTTGCTCTAGTTTTGCCTTTAGTTCTAACTCCCACAATGGCACGTCTTCAGGGTTTATTCTACCACCCGTATCACCCTTTTCATCAGCCTCTCTGAGAGTATTTCCTTCAGCACCAAAGCAGCATTGAGTAAATTTTCGACCACTACTTTTGGATGGACAGATAATACACTGATGTCATAATGCTTTGCAATGATGATCAGATTCGCCTTTGTACAGTTATATTGTATTTCCCAAGTTAGGTCTTTCACAGTCACTGGTTTTCTTTTTTTATTCAGACCCTTTGTATGAGACTCGAAATTCAGCTCAGGTGCATCCTGTTTCCATTGATCATCCTTGAGATGTTTCTACTTGATGGGAGTCCACCTGTTGTAAATTGAATTGATTGGACATGATTTGGAAAGGCACACTCCTGTCTATATAAGGTTGACAATGCATGTCGGAGCAAAAAACAAGGAATTGTCCGTAGAGCTCCGAGACAGGATTGCGTAGAGGGAGAAATCTGGAGAAGGGTACCAAAAAATGTCTGCAGCATTGAAGGTCCCCAAGAACACAGTGGTTTCCATCATTCTTAAATGGAAGAAGTTTGGAACCACCAAAACTCTTCCTAGAACTGGCCGCCCRGTCAAACTGAGCAATCGGGGGAGAAGGGCCTTGGTCAGGGAGGTGACCAATAACCCGATGTTCACTCTGACAGAGCTCCAGAGGTCCTCTGTGGAGATGGGAGAACCTTCCAGAAGGACAACCATCTCTTCAGCACTCCACCAATCAGGCCTTTATGGTAGAGTAGCCAGACGGAAGCCACTCAGTAAAAGGCACATGACAGATCGCTTGGAGTTTGCCAAAAGGCACCTAAAGGACTCAGACCATGAGAAACAATATTCTTTGGTCTGATGAAACCAAGATTGAACTCTTTGGCCTGAATTCCAAGCATCACATCTGGAGCTAAACTGGCACCATCCCTACGGTGAAGCATGGCTGTGGCAGCATCATGCTGTGGGGTTGTTTTTCAGTGGCAGGGACTGGGAGAATAGTCAGGATCGATGGAAAGATGATCGGAGCAAAGTACAGAGAGATTCTTGTTGAAATTCTGCTCCAGAGCGTTCAGGACCTCAGACTGGGGTGAAGGTTCACCTTCCAACAGGACAATGACCCTATGCACACAGCCAACACAACATAGTAGTGGCTTCAGGACTTCTCTGAATGTCCTTGAGTGGTCCAGCAAGAGCCCGGACTTGAACCCGATTGAACATCTCTGGAGAGACCTGAAAATTGCTGTGCAGCGACGCTCCTCATCCAACCTGACAGAGCTTGAGAGGATCTGTAGAGAAGAATGGGAGAAACTCCCCAAATACAAGCTTGTACCGTCATACCGAAGAAGACTCAAGGCTGTAATTGCTGCCAAAGGTGCTTCAACAAAGTGCTGAGTAAAGAGTCTGAATACTTATGTAAAAGTGATATTTCAGTTTTTTGCTTTGTCATTATGGGGTATTGTGTGTAGATTGATGAGGGAAAAAAACTATTTCATCCATTTTAGAATAAAGCTGTAATGTAACTTATTGTGGAAAAAGTCAAGGGGTCTGAATACTTTCCGAATGCACTGTACATTATGATCAAATAGCCACATGATCCACTGTTAAAACTGTAACTTAAAGCAGGTACAGGCTGGAGGTTGCACAGAATTTTCACAACTTTCAAGTTTGCGCTCAGCCGACCTGAAATTCGCTCAATGCCCAAGAAAATGATAGGGAACGTTGCCCACTAGGTTTGCCTCCGAAAAGACAAACTAAAAGAAAAACCCACAGCAACTTGTTATAGGGAGCACAAACAGAATATGGAACAAAACAAAATTAGGGAAAACCCTAAACTCACTAATGTGGTTGAGCTAGAAATTGCACCTCAGCTGAAGTAAGGCGTAACTGGGGGCTCCTCCGGGATAAACCTACATCTAACATCAATCTCGCTTTATATTTTAGTTTAATAGCAGCAAAACAATTGTCATAATAACTAATATTCTGAGTTGTGGATGTAAACACAAGTACTGATATGGTTGGCATAACATAATAATACTGATGTGGTAATAGTGATCAATCAAATGAAAAGCGATGGGCCACAGACGGTCATCAATCAGGTGTGGTATTATAATTGTCGTCCAGCTGTATACATGTACGGTTTAATAGACAATAACAAAGGTGGAAAATGTGTGTAGGACTCATTATAGGCTGGACAACAATGTACACATTTTCAAAAACATTTGTCACATATTTTCAGAAACTAGTTTCGATACATTTATGTGGTAACCTTTTTTTTTACAGACTGGTATTTAGCAGGTACTGTAAGTACCAGAAAGTATCCATTGTTGACACAGTTTCTTAGTGAAATATCAGGTAAGTACCAGTGGTGGAAAAAATACCAATTGTCCTACTTGAGTAAAAGTAAAAATACCTTAATAAAAAATTACTCAAGTAAAAGAGAACGTCACTGAATAAAATACCACTTGAGTAAAAGTCTAAAAGTATTTCATTTGAAATATACTTAAGTATCAAATGTGCGGCAGGTAGCCTAGTGGTTAGAGAGTTGAGCCAATAACCGAAAAGTTGCTAGATCGAATCCCCGAGCTGACGAGGTAAAAATCTGTCATTCTGCCCCTGAACAAGGCAGTTAACACACTGTTCCTGGGCCATCATTATAAATAAGAATTTGTYCCTAACTGACTTGCCTAGTTAAATTAAGGTTAAATGTAAAAGTATAAATCATTTCAAACTTCTTATATTAAGCAAACCAGATGGCAAGATGTTCTTGTTTTTTAAATGTATGGATAGCCAAGGTCACACTCCAACACTCAGACATCATTTAAAAACAAAGCAATTGTGTTCAGTGAGTTCGCCAGATCAGAGGACGTAGGGATGAACAGGGATGTTCTCTTGATAAGGGCCTGAATGGGACTATTTTCTTGTCCTGCTAAGCATCCAAAATATAACTTTTGGTACTTTTGGGTATCAGGGAAAATGTATGAAGTAACAAGTACATTATTTTCTTTTGGAACGTAGTGAAGTTGTCAAAAATATCAATAGTAAAGTACAGATACCTAAAAAATGACTTAAGTAGTACTTTAAAGTATTTTTACATAAGTACTTTACGCCACTGGTAAGTACCAGCTTAAAACAGACTGTAAAATAAAGCGTTACTTTACGCCACTGGTAAGTACCAGCTTAAAACAGACTGTAAAATAAAGCGTTACTTTACGCCACTGGTAAGTACCAGCTTAAAACAGACTGTAAAATAAAGCGTTACTTTACGCCACTGGTAAGTACCAGCTTAAAACAGACTGTAAAAGAAAGTGTTACCATTGCTACTAAAGGGAATTTAGGATATAAAACGTACAGGAGGTGCTGAGAACTTGAAGAGTGAGGAACCCCTCAAGGCAAGGAACTGTGATGAATACATTCGGTCCTGAACGGAGTCCTGCTCCTTCTCATCTACCCAGCCCATGTAGATAATCTATCAGAGAGAGGGGGGGGGATATAGAGGGGAGAAAGAGAGAGAGAGGGAGAGAAAGAGAGAGAAGGAGTGGAAGAAATGGAAATGGAGAGGGAGAGGGAGAAAAACACTTTTTAGAGAAAATGGAAGGCAGCAGGCATCAAGTCTTTCTGCACTCATCTCAGTCAGAAGGATTGCAGCGAGCCACAGTGGAAATGTTTGCTTGCATTTCCCTCTCTCTATGGACATCTTGATGGATGAAAACACTGAGTGAAAGATTCAGGAGCAGCATGAGCAGTCGGTCTCTTCTAATGTACTTTAATTGCCATGACGATACGGGATGTTGAATGATTTCATGCTTTTGTCATTTTGGGGCTGTAGATGGATTAATTATAAAAACAGTTAATTCACTATCCATGTCTAGGCTGATGGAGGGATTGTTGCTGAAGTGAGGACCAAGGGAACTTGTGTTGTCCTCTCTTACTGATGATTTCTCTTTGCTTTGACTTTATGATGCAAATCGTTCTCCCTCCGTCTGCAATAGTTGCCACTGGCACTGCCAGTCAACCATGGCCTTTCTGTGGACTATTAAACCTGGTTGGAATGAATGAATGACATTTTATTTTCATGTCAAATCGCCAGTTGGCAACCGATACCTTACTGGATTAATTGACAAACATTACTTACGAAGTGATAATTCTTCCAGTGCCCTGTGCATTCAGGTTGGATTGACATTCAGAGAGCGTTCTAGTACATTAAACCGTGTAGAGTGGATGAAGCATCTTTTGGGCATAGTCTGTCATTTTTTTAAACCTTGGAACTGTGCTTTAAAAGAATCCATTGAATAAAAGACCATGTCATGACAATTTCATATCAATGGTGAGGATTATTTTGTAAGGTATACATAGTAGTATTAGTAGCAGGGGTGAAAGTATATTTAATTTTTTACCGGTACGGAACACCCAAGTGTACCACAAAAATTACAGGGTAGCCTACTCTGGAGGATATGGCCGATGTTCTCCTCTGGTGCCAGTAAGATAGGCTACTGTTTGCTCAATTAAATWAATTTTGATAACTAAAAGACAGATTGGATCTCTTTATAAAGCAAGAACCGGCTTTCTATTCCGCAACAAAGCCTCCTTCACTCACGCCGCCAAACTTACCCTAGTAAAACTGACTATCCTACCGATCCTCGACTTCGGCGATGTCATCTACAAAATAGCTTCCAATACTCTACCTGTCTCTTATACACATCTAGATGTGTATAAGAGACAGCCTGCAACACGCGCTCCAGCAGGTGTATCTCACTGATCATCCCTAAAGCCAAAACCTCATTTGGACGCCTTTCCTTCCAGTTCTCTGCTGCCTGCGACTGGAACGAATTGCAAAAATCTCTGAAGTTGGAGACTTTTATCTCCCTCAACAACTTTAAAAATCTGCTATCCGAGCAGCTAACCGATCGCTGCAGCTGTACATAGTCCATCTGTAAACTACCCACCCAATTTACCTACCTCACCCCCCATACTGCTTTTATTTATTAACTTTTCTGCTCTTTTGCACACCAGTATCTCTTCTTGCACATGATCATCTGATGATTTATCACTCCAGTGTTAATACTGTCTCTTATACACATCTAGATGTGTATAAGAGACATGTATATAGATTCTCTTTTTTTTTCTACCATGTTATTGACTTGTTTATTGTTTACTCCATGTGTAACTCTGTGTTGTCTGTTCACACTGCTATGCTTTATCTTGGCCAGGTCGCAGTTGCAAATGAGAACTTGTTCTCAACTAGCCTACCTGGTTAAATAAAGGTGAAATAAATAAAATAAAAAATAGCAATAGCCATTTGCTTTCCAAACAGTTGTTCCGCAATTGTATTTTTAAATATTGCAATATTCCTGGCTGGGTCTCTCTGCTCTTCACTGAAGTGCACACTTGGCCAAATTGTGGGCCCTTCCAACTGTAGGCTATGCGATTTAAAACAATCAACAGCTCTTTTTTCTTTTTTTTAAGCGAATGATTCTCTGTGGCAAAATCATGCTTTCTGGTATAGTTGCCCATTTTGAATAATGTGATATTAATTTCTGTATAGAAAGGAGTAAGCTAATTAGCCTATACAATTTGGGCAATTTAATTTAAAGCTTAGCTTCCCCTAGCCTTATGGACACAACGCCTACTGTATGCCTTTTAACGTGGCTTAAACATAGCCAGTCACTTAACAAAGGCACTCATGTAAGCTACCCGTGCACATTCGTTCACTCACAAAATAATTACAGCATCCAAAACCCAACAATGCACTTTGCACTTGCAATTTGATGAATGGAAAGAGACATCTGTTACAAAACACCTATGTGTAGTGTAATGAAATTCTGAGATTGTCATTAGGCCTACACTTAGCCTGAATTGATGCATCATCCACTGTTGTCCACGTGCGCCTCGATCTCAGCAACTTATCTCCGCCTTGTCGCAAGCGTCTCAGTTACTCAATATGTAAGTGTTCTCCTTAAACCACAACACAATTTGGAGTGTATACCACCCGTTTTCCAGTCAATTCACACATTGTTAGTGTGTCTGATATGCAGTAATGTTAACTAATAGGGTACTAGCATATAGTTTTTTTTGGGGCATGTTGTATTAATTGTGATAGGCTCATGTTTTACTGGTAAGGTGTACCCCCACTATTTATTTTACTGGGACGATGTACCGGACCATACTGCCTTACTACTACTAGTAGTAGGCCTAGTAGTAGTAGTAGTAGTAGTAGTAATAGCTTACCTGTTGATTAACTGGGAAGTTTCTGTTTATCTTCTTCACCTGTAAAATCAAACAWTAAACTMATTGCAACATAATACACAAAGATTACATTTGGTAGCAMTTGATTTTATAGTCCAGAGACTATTATTTATGTTGCGTATTTATTACTACGGAAATAATAAGTTATTACTCACTGGTTTGTGTCACTGAAACACCATTTGTTGGCTGTATAACATTTCATTAAGTATCATCATACCAGTATAATATGCTCCTCTTTGAGAAGCACACACACTCAGTCTAGCATGGGCCCACCAAAACCAAACGGCTAACTCTCTATTTACAACATTCTTATGTTATCCCCACAGACATAAAAGAACACTGTTGAAGTGAAACTACTTAATGTATTCAATGTATGTAAATTGCTAAATGGATAGAGTCATTTCAACAAGGACCTGAAGCTGTTCCAARAAATTCTCTCCCTCTCCCTCTCGCTCCCTCTTTCTTTCTCTCCCTCTCCTTCTCCTTCTCCCCCTCGCTCCCTTTCTTTCTCTCTCTCTCTCTCTCTCTCTCTTTCTTTCTTTCTTTCTTTCTTTCTCGCTCTCGCCGTCTGTGAGAAGTAAAAGCTAGGGAGCTACAGAGAGAGAGAGAAATAGAGAGAGAAATAAAAACATTCTGTTAGATAACGGTATTAGCAGCTCTGACTGGGGTTCAAATACTATCTAAAATCTTTCCAATACTTTCAGTGTTTTCTCTAGCATACCTAGAGTGCCCGTTTTGGGACTATTCTATTGGTCCTTTAAACCAGGCAAGCTCAATCAAGCACAGAAGTATTTGTAATGATGTCAAATAGTATTTGAACCCAAGTATCTCCTAATCCACGCCACGCTATCAATAGAACCCTCTCGCAGGAACAGAGAGAGCACCAAATTATACCTTGCCGGCCTCCCACAAAGTCTTCCTATGGAGGAGGGTAGCTATTACATTTTCACAACATCTCATTTCCAAAATGGTACATTTCTACAGTGATCCAGGAGAGGAGCCAGTGTTTATTTTTCAATGTTATGGAGAGATGCAGTACTAGACCTGTCCAGTGCCTTAGAAAGGCGTTGGAAGTCTGCCACAGATATGTCTCCTAACTATTCTGTTAGTGTTGCACACAATGAGCAGATCAGCCACTGTAAATAATTCTTCATTTCTCACTTACCAACCAAGCTTCCATTTTTAGAGAGACTGATATAATCATATCCAGGTGACAACCTCTTCCATGCATCTTGGTACAGTAAGAAGTGGGTGGGGAGCAAATTGGTGGCAGCCAGAAAACCCTCTGTTCCACACTGTACAGTAGTGACAGTGACTCGTCAGTATTATGCTCAGTGTGACCCCTCACTTAGTCCACTCCACATTAGCCCATTCCCCATTAGCCCCCTAGAGGCTTTATACTCCCTAACACTGCCCCTAGGCTACATTATAATTACATTTCTTAGAGGTTGCTAATACTATGCTAGGTGTTGAGATGCTCTTTACTACATTCCGAACCACACTCTCAGCAGTACTCCAACCACCCACCCAGGCCAGAATGAGGATTTTATCTGAGTGGGAGTTAGCATTAGCCAGTGTCAGGACTGTCCACAAGAATCCAAATAGATCAGATCAGGTTTGCAATGAATAACTTCAATCAGACCCCCTCTCACCTGCAGAGGGGGGAGGAAAGAACTAATGGTGACTGACAACTCATGTCTTGTTGTAAATCAAGGGGAGAAGATGCAGGTATCCCTCTCCAAATTCACCAAAAGAATGTGCATGTGTCTCAACAGACCTTTTTCCTGCTGAAACTCTAACACGTTCAAAAGCAACTACTGAAACAATATTTCTAACATAGAATGTGGGGAATGGTCAGAGGCGATCTATAGAAAACTAATGTAATTTTATTTGTTATTTTGTGATGTCATTAAAAATGTTAAAAATGAAATACTGTAACTTAGAAAGTATATCAACTACATGTACGAAGTTTCCATACTATGCGTTGTGCATGTAATATGAACAATTGTGAAAGTGTTTTGTTAAGAAAGGGATGTGATTTGAGATATATGTTTGTTATAACTGTGCAGAGTAAGTAGTCACCGCCCCTGAGTGAGTTCAGAGAGCGTGTCAGCCTGATGGAACTGTCCATTTCGAACAACATGTATAACATGATGGGTTAAGAAATTGACATACTAGACCACAAAAGTGTCAAACTGCAGCTGCACGTTTTAAGTGGTTTGAACAGTGAATCTCAATACGAGGTAGAGACGATAAACTCACCTCACGGACAATCACTGGTACGGCTGATTAGCTGTCCCAAGTAAAGTATCTTCAAAAGCTAATTTAAGTGGGGCCATTCTACTACTCTGCTCAAACCATCGTATTACGCGACTCTCATCACACCACTTGGAACCATCGACACGGCTGGCTAGCCTATCTTCAAAGCAGCATCTTCGAGAGCGAATGGAAAGAAAATAAACTCTGTAGTTTTGTACTTCCTCGCCTGATCTTTACCAGGTCCACTTACTCATTAAACAGTAATGGACGACATGGTATTAATTTGGAAAAATCTACTTTGGTGCTCAGAGATAGCAACACTAAAAAATAAAACCTCTAATTTGCTTTCTGTCAGTTGGATACAAAGTGAGGACGGTCCAACCACGAAGATACAGAGCTGACTGGTACACACACTTTCCTGACCCTGTTTGTTGAGCACTATCCATCTGGAAGTAAAACAAAGCACTAACTTGTTCCCCACACACCCAGCGAGAGAAAGCTTTTTCCAAGATGTTCAAACAGAGAAATGGAGCATAGGACACAGTTGCCATCTCCGGAGTTCTTTTTAATTTGCTTGCCACCTCTCGGCATTATTATTATTGCATAATGCATCATTCTGAATTATAGATGATACAAATGCCTAGTTAGCTTGGGGTTATAAGTGTATGCCGTAGCTGTCTCCAAGAGCCAACTCTGATATTGTGACCTACGGCTCTAAAAATAAGTGGATGTTTCATAGCATGAAAAGACATTCATATATAGAGTATGTGACTTATATGATACATCTGACACATTTATTGATACAGTTAGCTGTTTTTCCCCAATTACAATCTTATCTCATTGCTGCAACTCCCCAACAAGCTCGGGAGAAGTGAGGGTCGAGTCATGCATCCTCCGAAACATGACCACTAAATCACTTTTACAGCCACATGCAACCTATATTACTGTAGTAATACAGTGCTCTATTGTATTTTTCAAAACCAAACCTGTGGATATTGAAGGCTATGGAAAATCTACCTATCTTACTCATGTTTTTGCCTTCAGTTTGATTATACTCACATTGTGCTTGGTGAGAGCTGATATGTTAGTTGCGATTGCTTGGAGCCAATCTAGGCAGTCTTCAGCAGCGGGGCACGTGATAACCCCGCTGCAAACCCCATCCACAGCTATGACGTGAAATGCATTTTTCCTATAGAAATCAGAATCAGACAATGTAGTATTTAGCACTGGTTGGAACAAATTCAATGTGATATTGACATCAATATCAATATGAGCGAGGTATATCCCAATATCGTTTTTTATCTGTCCGTATATTATGATGACCCATGAACTCACAATTCTATTACTGTACATTCAAGAGAAATAAGTAACAGTCAAGCAAGCTTTGCAGCAAAACTGCCAGTGACTGACTTCTTCATTTGAATCATCTCAAGGTATTTACAGGAGACAAGTCATTTTAACACAAAGTCACCAAAGTCCCTTACCAGGGGACCCCTCTCAAATAGCAGAGGCACCGGGGTCACTGAACCTTCAGCAGCAGTGACAGTGTGCCAGAAAATGGCCCATGACTGCATTTTGACAACGAGCGGTCTCCGGTCCCCCTGCTGCAGCACAGCACTCAGCTTACTGTACCTGCAGACGTCAGAGCCGGGGACGTGCTGTGACAGACGAGAGTGGAGGAGAGGAATAAGGCGCAGGTCCACCCATCTCTTCTCCCATCGGAGCCCAGGGGACGTGGGCCAAGATGAGCAGGACAGTGTGTCCTGCAGGAGTTTATACACACAGAGAATGGAACAACTCATCGTTTGGCACTTCATATAGTATCTCCCATGGCACACTAAGATGTCAACAGCCCAGGCCTGTTCATGATTCATACGGGTAGACGTAGCTGCAGCAGAGGCTGTATAAGTACAAGCCATTGTGGAACTACTGAATAATGTGTTTTTTTCCTCTGGCCCAGAGAAAGAGTGAGAAAGAGTTRGAGCACCCGGACTGTCACCGTCTGCCTGTGAATACCACTATGGAATAACAGCCTACTGGCCATGTTTCAGGAGTTGCAGAGAGAAGAGATATGGCTGAAAGTTATATAGAAATGAGAATGTTGAACTGTACCGTGTTGTTAGGATGGTAGTTCAAGTGTAAGCCACTGTCGCATAGAGGGGAGGACGTTCCACTGCTCTGATCACTTGGAACACCTGGGAGTAGAATGACATTCAGAAGTTATAAAAAAAAAAGTCATATTATCGCTTCTTCAGCCTTGGTACAATATTCACTGGAACTTTTCCATCTTGCTTTATTTCAGGTAATAACAATATTCAAAACAACTTTTATTTCCAGCTCTATGTGTAGATGGAGAAGGTTATTTCTCTAATCTTGTTCTTATTTCCTCTCATCATATCCTTGGTGAAAATAACACAATTTCAGCTCTGATATTTCTGTGGAGCTTTCTAAGATACGCGYGCGTACATGTGCAGTCTTCACAGAGGGGCAGTTTCAGAAAAGCTGGTGTCTTCTTCAAGAAAGAAACAGTCAGAGTGACATCCTCTCCGGCATTTCGCAAAACCTGCACCTGGAAAGGAAAATTAGGAGAATTGTCAATACTGCCATTGGACTTCTAAGTCTTAAACTCATTTCAACCACGTACTTGGATGATGGATGTAGTGCAAATTCCCTTCTTAGAACAAGTAGATTAGATATTGGTTGAAAACCTGGGAGATTTATGCGGCCTCACGCATTTTGGGAGGTTGAAACATACAAATTGGAAAAAGGTGTAAAACAGATCTTACGGGTCCCACAGATAAGGTCGAATAAGTGAAACTAGATAAGGTGGCGTTGCAAGTGTTGCAGCTTCAGTGAAATATGAGACATTAAGTTGTCAGCTTCTTACCACTTCCTCGTGGCGATAGCTTCGAACATTTATTCCATTTATCTAAAAACAAACAGTCTTATGGTTAGTAACAATGATATCAGATCCATTAAACTGATGATAAGCATAATATGCTTTATTTTACATCATTGAAGTGTGTTTGAAAACGTGGTCCTTGATTCGTAAAACAGCAATCAAGTGCGTTATATATTTCTGTCGTCCGTGCTCAAAAATAGCATTGCTGCAAAACAATGAACGCTGACAGTGACAGTTGCAACGAAGATCTCGATTGCAATTGTACACTACGTTCTTCCTGGCCATGCCAACACATAGCTCAGTGCACTCATATACCGCATAGTGATCCATCAGCAGAGTTTGAAGGGGTTGGAATTCAACCAGACCTGTAGTACAAACACTGAACGACACCAGGCAGAAGAAACTGTCACAATACTCATCATCATCGCTTACCTGGAGGATTCCATCTCCGATAAACAGCAACCCAGACAGTTCAGCTGCAGACAATATATTATATATTATGTTTGGGTGAAGAAATAATAATTCGTAAGGCATAATGAAATGGATACAAAGAACTAAAAAAGAGCTTACCTTTTTGCTCTTTTGATATTTTTGATATCACAACAGGGATTTTGTGTTCTGCGCCTCCCTAGGGGGGTGATTACATAGTTATGTAGTTTGTTGCACAAACAAATAGCGGAAAAGAAAGAAACAGAGGAAAAAAGAGAGAAACTATTGTGTCTTCCCGCATAGTCTACTCCAATAGTCTCCTCCAATAGGCTACTCCAATAGTCTACTCCAATAGTCTCCTCCAATAGGCTACTCCAATAGGCTACTCCAATAGTCCCTACTCCAAAAGGCTACTCCAATAGTCTCCTCCAATAGGCTACTCCAATAGGCTACTCCAATAGTCTACTCCAATAGGCTACTCCAATAGTCTACTCCAATAGGCTACTCCAATAGTCTATTCCAATAGGCTACTCTAATAGGCTACTCCAATAGGCTACTCCAATAGTCTATTCCAATAGGCTACTCCAATAGGCTACTCCAATAGTCTACTGTTGATATGAATCAATTGTGGTTGTAAAAGATCAATTGCATTAGGTGAAAGTAAATTAAAAGATAGAATAGGGAGAAAACAACTAATCAATGGCAGAAAACAACTAATCAATGGCAATCTAAATTACCTTGATGCTCAAGCCAAAACCTCCAATCGTCTGTCTTCTGATTGTTACAGTTCTCTCCTGCAAGGAATCAGATAGATTAAAGAGACCGTGTTTATTATGGAGATACTTAGAGTTTCATTTGACTTTACTTAGAGTTTAAGTTTTACCGTAGATGCAAATGAAAGAATAACAGAGCTGACTGATATAGAAGGAAAGTAATAACGGAAAGGTCCCTTTTAAATGGTGCTTGATATGAGACATGGGTGTCTCTCCTGTTTCTGTGCATACAGTACGTATCACTACACACTTATTACACACTTAATGTAAGTACATCAAATTACTGTAAGGGCCAGAGCATGTTTGAGTACAACCAGGTACAGGGTGTGTATGCTGGACCAATGAGGTTGAGACATGCTTAGGCATGGACCAATGAGGTTGAGTATCTGGCTCGTCCTGTTTATTGTATGATCTCATCAGTCATGCTCACACCTCACTCTCATGGTTCCAAATATACAGTAATTCTTGCATGACATGACATGTTCTTCTTGTAATTGAAACACCCTTTAATATGAATATTGATTTATGGTTTTACAATTGACTGAAGTAGCTCTTCCATGAGCATATGGTCTTTCAGTCAGTACATTGTCAATATCTTTATATTGTTACCCCAGATATAGTGTGTGTGTGTGTGTGTGTGTGTGTGTGTGTGTGTGTGTGTGTGTGTGTGTGTGTGTGTGTGTGTGTGTGTGTGTGTGTGTGTGTGTGTTGTGTGTGTGTGTGTGTGTGTGTGTCACCATCTACAGAGGGTATGGGCAACTTTGATAGGGGTGGGGGCCACAAAAAAATCTGAACTCATCATGAGGGGCTGCAGAGGCTCACAGGTCTGCGTATCCACATCCATACCCACACATGCAGTCAATGCCGGCACTAGCCTTTTGGAGTGTCTGTAAAAGAGCCGTATGATGTCAATGCGTGGTATTTTATGTGACAGGCACAGCAGGTTACTTACACTCGAATAAAATGGTTCTCCTGACACGCAGATGACATCTTGCTCTTGAATTGTCAGAATGTCTTTAGCCAAGTGCAGTCGAATATTGAAAGGCTCCTCATTACCATCTTGCAGCAGATAAACCCCAGTCTTCGTCTGCAAAGTAAATCAGTGGAAAAATTATTTCTCATTCTTCTATGTCCGAATTAACTGGCCATGAAATGAAATGAAATAAATGTCATCGAATTGGAAAGACATTGGAAAGACATTGTAGAGACTTTTGGCAGAGTGACACAGAGAATGCCCTATGGACATTTTCCAATGGGTTAGGAAAAGATCTATCATAATTCATGATCAATTCAGGGAAATCTTTTTTTACTCACTAATGTTCTGCATACATCTTCCATATTATGTTGCAATTCCGTTAAAAGAAGACAGGATAAATATAGACTCACTGATTAAGGTTAGTGTTGAACTTTATTTTAGGCCTGGATTCAGTTTCACTAATTAGTGTAAATTGCATAAATGTTTTATGCACTGTTCTATAACATTAATCTCAGCTAAATATATTGTCGTCTAGGCCCTGAAAATTAAACCAGGTAACTGCAATGATATGCCTCTTAATAACAGACAAAGGAAACAATTAGTTACAATCGTCTAATTTAATAAAGCTCCAATGAAATAATTCAGCATCATTTCGTCTATCCATCTAAGATTCTAGAATAATGCTCAGTCACCAGATATGCATTTCTCAGTGTTGCGCAAAATAAATGGATGAGAGAAATCATCATCATATCCCGTGATCCATTTTAAACATGATGATCTGCATACATTTGTATTCTGCATAGCCAATTCCCCACCAGCTATTTGGAATGCCTGTCCTGTCCTTGAGACTATGGTTAAGTCTAAATATCTAAATAACAGAAGCACCTTCACCTGACATGATTACTAATGTAAAGCCAAGTGGGCCAATGTGACTGAGCATCCTTGACAACACACGCAGTAGTGTCACCGAAGGACACATTAGTCACCAGTTTGCATTAGTCACATTAGTCACCAGTATTTTTAGTCAGAAATGGCAGCTCGATTACAGGTAAGGCATCTCAAATAATGATATTTACATGTACTGTATCTAGCTCTGTGTAAAGAAATCATGGCAGCTCAACTGCAGGTATGGCAACTCATAGAATGACATTTACTTGTGCTGTACACAGCCTGTGTGAGTATTATTAATATCAACAGCATTTATGGTGTGTATGTCTCACTCACACGTAAGAGAGAGAGAGAGAGAGAGAGAGAGAGAGAGAGAGAGAGAGAGAGAGAGAGAGAGAGAGAAGAGAGAGAAGAAGAGAGAGAGAGAGACGAGAGAGAGGAGAGAGAGAAGGAGAGAGAGAGAGAGAGAGAGAGAGAGAGAGAGAGAGAGAGCTTCTTTACTTTCCCCAATGCACAAGTGGTTATATCCACACAGCGGGTAACTCAAGTATTTCCTGTGACTGTGCCTCAAAACCAAATGTTTACCTGGCCCACCACCACTCCACCATGGACTTGAACAGCCTTTCATGATCAGGTCACCATATAAGGCAGCATTGCCCCACCTTCGCCTGGACCCTAAAGGACCCTCCCCCCCCGGACCTACACATAGAGGACCCAGGTAGCGAGGACCTACATCCAGACCACACCACCACCCAACCAATCAACCCCCCCCAAGTCAAACCATGCCCACAACCATTTAGCCCCCTCAGATCAGACCTATGCCCTGCTCCTGCCACAGCCAATGACCCCCCCGCAAAGAGGACCTCAACACGGAAGTCACACATTCGCCCAGACTGTGAGCAGGCAAACAGGCCCAAACCCCACTCTTACACTAGCCCAAGCTAAAGTCTTTGGAAGTCAAGTTAATAAACAGATCACTGACCATTTCGAATCCCACCGTAACTTCTCCGCTGTGCAATCCGGTTTCCGAGCTGGTCATGGGTGCACCTCAGCCATGCTCAAGGCACCGCCATCAATAAAAGACAGTACTGTGCAGCCGTCTTCATCGACCTGGCCAAGGCTTTCGACTCTGTCAATCACCGTATTCTTATCGGCAGACTCAACAGTCTTGGTTTCTCGAATGACTGCCTCGCCTGGTTCACCAACTACTTCGCAGACAGAGTTCAGTGTGTCAAATCGGAGGGCCTGTTGTCCGGACCTCTGGCAGTCTCTATGGGGGTACCACAGGGTTCAATTCTCGGGCCGACTCTTTTCTCTGTATATATCAACGATGTCGCTCTTGCTGCGGGTGATTCCCTGATCCACCTCTACGCAGACGACGCCATTCTGTATACATCTGGCCCTTCTTTGGACACTGTGTTAACTAACCTCCAAACGAGCTTCAACACTCCTTCCSTGGCCTCCAACTGCTCTTAAACACTAGCAAAACCAAATGCATGCTTTTCAACCGTTCGCTGCCCGCACCTGCCCGCCCAACTAGCATCACTACTCTGGACGGTTCTGACCTAGAATACGTAGACAACTACAAATACCTAGGTGTCTGGCTAGACTGTAAACTCTCCTTCCAGACTCATATAAAACATCCCCAATCCAAAATCAAATCTAGAATCCGCTTTCTATTTCGCAACAAAGCCTCCTTCTCTCACGCCGCCAAACTTACCCTAGTAAAACTGACTATCCTACCAATCCTCGACTTCGGCGATGTCATTTACAAAATAGCCTCCAACACTCTACTCAGAAAACTGGATGCAGTCTATCACAGCCATCCGTTTTGTCACCAAAGCCCCATATACCACCCACCACTGCGACCTGTATGCTCTAGTCGGCTGGCCCTCGCTACCTATTCGTCGCCAGACCCACTCGCTCCAGGTCATCTATAAGTCTGTGCTAGGTAAAGCTCCGCCTTATCTCAGCTCACTGGTCACGATAACAAGACCCACCCGTAGCACGTGCTCCAGCAGGTATATCTCACTGGTCATCCCCAAAGCCAACACCTCCTTTGGCCGCCTTTCCCTCCAGTTCTCTGCTGCCAGTGACTGGAACGAATTGCAAAAATCGCTGGAGACTTACATTTCCCTCACTAACTTTAAACATCAGCTATCTGAGCAGCTAACCGATCGCTGCAGCTGTACATAGTCCATCTGTAAATAGCCCACCCAATCTACCTACCTCATCCCCATATTGTTTTTATTTACTTTGCTGCTCTTTTGCACACCAGTATCACTACTTACACACCATCATCTGCTCATCATCATCTGCTCATCTATCACTCCAGTGTTAATCTGCTAAATTGTAATTACTTTGATACTATGGCCTATTTATTGCCTTACCTCCTCATGCCATTTGCACACACTGTATATAGACTTTCTTTTTTTTCTATTGTGTTATTGACTCTACGCTTGTTTATTCCATGTGTAACTCTGTGTTGTTGTTTCTGTCGCACTGCTTTGCTTTATCTTGGCCAGGTCGCAGTTGTAAATGAGAACTTGTTCTCAACTAGCCTACCTGGTTAAATAAAGGTGAAATAAAATAAATAAAACAAAAGATGCTCAGCAGGCTCTGCTCACACTGACTGGCCTGAGTTCAAACCACATGACCAACAACATTGGACACTTTATGGAACACAAAGCCGTCACTATCTCATCCTGGAATATCCAAGGCCTGAGGTCATCTGTCATTGGCCTAAAGAGCAGGAACCTGGATTTCATCAAAGAAATTGTAAATACAGACATTGTCATCCTACAAGAAACATAGTATAGAGGAGATGGACCCACTGGTTGCCCTCTGGGTTACAGAGAGCTGGTAGTTCCATCCACCAAACTACCAGATGTGTAACAGGCAAGGGACTCAGGGGGTATGCTAATTTGGTATAGAGCAGACCTAACTCACCCCATGAAATTAATCAAAACAGGAACATTCAAAAGGAAATGATATTAACAAAGAAAAATGTCCTCCTGTGTGCTACCTATATCCCCCCACTAGAATCACCATACTTTAATGAAGACAGCTTCTCCATCCTGGAGGGGGAAATCAATCATTTCCAGGCCCAGGGACATGTACTAATCTGTGGCGACCTAAATGCCAGAACCGGACAAGAACCTGACACCCTCAGCACACAGGGGGACAAACACCTGCCTGGAGGTGACAGCCATTCCCTCCCTCATATGCCCCCTAGGCACAACTATGACAACATAACCAACAAAAAACGGGTCACATCTTCTGCAGCTCTGTCACACGCGTGGGTATGTACAGTCATGGCCAAAGGTTTTGAGAATGATACAAATATAAATTTACACAAAGTTTGCTGCTTCAGTGACTTTAGATATTTTTGTCAGATGTTACTATGGAATACTGAATTATAATTACAAGCATTTCATAAGTGTCAAAGGTGTTTATTGACACCATTACTGAAGTTGATGCAAAGAGTCAAATATTTGCAGTGTTTACCCTTCTTTTTCAAACCTCTGCAATCCGCCCTGGCATGCTGTCAATTAACATCCTAACTGATGGAGCCCATTCTTGCATAATCAATGTTGGAGTTTGTCAGATTTTGTGGGTGTTTGTTTGTCCACCCGCCTCTAAGATTGACCACAAGTTCTCAATGGGATTAAGGTCTGGGGAGTTTCCTGGCCATGGACCCAAAATATCGATGTTTTGTTCCCCGAGCCACTTAGTTATCACTTTTGCTTATGGCAAGGTGCTCCATCATGATGGAAAAGGCATTGTTCGTCACCAAAACTGTTCCTGGATGGTTGGGAGAAGTTGCTCTCGGAGGATGTGTTGGTACCATTCTTTATTCATAGCTGTGTTCTTAGGCAAATTGTGAGTGAGCCCACTCCCTTGGCTGAGAAGCAACCCCACACATGAATGGTCTCAGATGCTTTACTGTTGGCATGACACAGGACTGATGTAGCGCTCACCTTGTCTTCACAGGACAAGCTTTTTACCAGATGCCCCAAACAATCGGAAAGGGATTCAATCAGAGAAAATGACTTTACCCCAGTCCTCAGCAGTCCAATCTCTGTACCTTTTGCAGAATATCAGTCTGTCCCTGATGTTTTTCCTGGAGAGAAGTGGCTTCTTTGCTGCCCTTCTTGACACCAGGCCATCCTCCAAAAGTATTCGCCTCACTGTGCGTGCAGATGCACTCACACCTGCCTGCTGCCATTCCTGAGCAAGCTCTGTACTGGTGGTGCCCCGATCACGCAGCTGAATCAACTTTAGGAGACGGTCCTGGCGCTTGCTGGACTTTCGCCCTGAAGCCTTCTTCACAACAATTGAACCGCTCTCCTTGAAGTTCTTGATGATCCGCTAAATGGTGGATTTAGGTGCAATCTTACTGGCAGCAATATCCTTGCCTGTGAAGCCCTTTTTGTGCAAAGCAATGATGGCAGAGTGATCTCCAGCCTTGTCCTCGTCAACACTCACACCTGTGTTAACGAGAGAATCACTGACATGATGTCAACTGGTGCTTTTGTGGCAGGGCTGAAATGCAGTGGAAATGTTTTTGGGGGATTCAGTTCATTGGCAAAGAGGAACTTTGCAATTAATTGCAATTCATCTGATCACTCTTCATAACATTCTGGAGTATATGCAAATTGCCATCATACAAACTGAGGCAGCAGACTTTGTGAAAATGTATATTTGTGTCATTCTCAAAACTTTTGGCCACGACTGTACATAGTCAATGGTAGGCTTCGAGGGGACTCCTATGGTAGGTACACATATAGCTCATCTCTTGGCAGTAGCACTGTAGACTATAAACTTTATCACTGACCTCAACTAAGAGTCTCCCAGAGCATTCACAGTCAGCCCACTGACACCCCTATCAGATCACAGCAAAATCACAGTCTACTTGAACAGAGAAATATTCCATTACGAGGCATCAAAACCAAAGGAACTGAGTAGTATTAAGAAATGCTATAGATGGTAGGAATGTAGTGTAGAAACCTACCAAAAAACAATTAGGCAACAACAAATTCAATCCCTTTTAGACAACTTCCTGGACAAAACGTTCCACTGTAATAGTGAAGGTGTAAACTTGGCAGTAGAAAATCTTAACAGTATATTTGACCTCTCAGCTTCCCTATCAAATCTAAATATTTCAAACAGAAAACCGAAGAAAATCAACAACAATGACAAATGGTTTGATGAAGAATGCAAATACCTAAGAAAGAAATTGAGAAACCTGTCCAACCAAAAACATAGAGACCCAGAAAACCTGAGTCTACACCTTCACTATGGTTCATCACTAAAACAATACAGAAATACACTATGGAAAAAGAAGGAACAGCATGTCAGAAATCAGCTCAATGTAACTGAAGAATCCATATACTCTAACCACTTCTGGGAAAATTGGAAAACACTAAACAAACAACAACACGAATAATTATCTATCCAAAATGGAGATGTATGGGTAAACCACTTCTCTAATCTTTTTGGCTCTATAACAAAGAGCAAAGAGCAAAAACATATACATGATCGAATACAAATCTTAGAATCAACTATTAAAGACTACCAGAACCCACTGGACTATACATACCTTGACCTAAACATCAGCGCCCAAACTTAAGGAAAGCTTTGACTATGTACAGACTCAGTGAGCATTGCCTTGCAATTGAGAAACGCCGCCGTAGGCAAACCTGGCTCTCAARAGAAGACAGGCTATGTGTACACTGCCCACAAAAACAGGTGGAAACTGAGCTGCACTTCCTAACCTCCTGCCAAATGTATGACCATATTAGAGACACATATTTCCCTCAGATTACACAGATCCACAAAGAATTTGAAAAGAAACCCGATTTGATAAACTCCCATCTACTGGGTGAAATACCACAGTGTGCCTTCACAGCAGCAAGATTTGTGACCTGTTGCCACAAGAAAAGGGCAACCAGTGAAGAACAAACACCATTGTAAATACAACCTATATTTATGTTTATTTATTTTCCCTTTTGTACTTTAACCATTTGCACATCGTTACAACACTGTATATATACATAATATGACATTTGTAATGTCTTTATTCTTTTGGAACTTCAGTGAGTGTAATGTTTACTGTTCATTTGTATTGTTTATTTCACTTTTGTATATTATCTACTTCACTTGTTTTGGAAATGTTATATGTTACCCATGCCAATAAAGCCCCTTGAATTAGAGAGAGCGAGAGAGAGCGAGAGAGAGAGCGAGAGAGCGAGAGAGAGAGCGAGAGAGAGAGCGAGAGAGAGAGCGAGAGAGAGAGCGAGAGAGAGGTATGTATGTGTTGGAGGCAGAGTCATTCTCATTAGCCTAGCTGAATCAGTGCTGTGATGCTGCTGTATCGCTGGGTAGGTCAGGAGCCTCTCTCTGCGTTGCTTGGCTGAGCATTGTTTGGGCTGCTGTACAGCATGTATGTACAGTAATTACCCTTATCTCTGATCCCATCTTGTGTGTCATCATTGCCCTCCCATCCTAATCCTGTCCATCATTATCTACATCATCAACTCCAATCAGATGCTGTCGTCTGTGTACATTTACAATTTACACTGCAGGCGGTAGGCACCAGGCACCAGACATGCAACAAGGACAGTCACATTTGCATCTACCTAAGCCAGAGATGCATTGTGATATGATAACTCAATGACACTTGTTGTGTTCCAAAGGTCAACACGTGTCATCAGTTGAGTAAGATGTCAAGAAAAAATACATAACACTAGTCGCCATGGCAGACCAATTTGCTCCAATTATCTTTGCAAAATGCTGAGGGATTGAAAGCTATTCAACTCAAAATGTAGCTACCTCTTCATTTGAAGTCTTGAAATCCATGTGCTACGGCACAGTGAGGGAATCTGCCCTGGAGAAAAGAAAGAAGAGGAAAGGAAATTGAATTAGCTTCCTGAACAAAATACCTAGCAGTTAGTTAGGGACATGGTTCTTCTCATTTCTAGTAATAACACAGATTGATCAAGCTCTTCGTGATGGTGTATTCCTTTACACTTAATATAAACACAAAACCCACCGGCATGGTCTGCCTATTTTCATTACTGTCATGTCATAGGATTGAACAATTTGAATCCAGAGTAATAGATTTGCATTGCAATTTCACTTCTTTCTAGCAGAATCCTGTGCAGAACCCCATGGATTAATCAGGGAGGAAACCAAAGACCATTAAATGTCTATGAATAATTCATAAGCTGAAGGTGAGAACCTAAGTATCTACAGATGTAAAATCTTAATTTGATTACCCTGTTGCAGGAGAACTGTCCATCAACACAAGAAATGTTAYGTATTTGAGGTTTAAAAAGTCTTCTGAAGTTTGTAATTTGACATTTTAGACTTGATTTCCCCTTAGGAAAAATGTATCAACTGCCAAAAAAAATCCATTCATTATAATCCACATAATAATTCACATTTCCTGCTGCTGCATGATTATTTTCCTGCTGTAGAAAACTGGCTCAAATTAAGATCTTAATCTGTACCATGATTAATGTTTTAATATGGAATCCATTGCTCCTGACTGACTGTGTTACCATATCTGTTACTGTGTTACAGCAGGACTAATAATTAAAACAGTGAGACACGCAACAACCAAAGCTGATGGACACATGTCTCTGGAGTAGCCCAGTAGTACTGCAGTATTAAAACATGCTACAGCTGAAGCTGTTGAAGACAAGTCACAGATGAAGGCGTAGTACAGTTCTGTTCTTTAGTAGTAATAGAGGTGGTTTGAGACAGAGCCATAAATAAATGGCTATGGTTTGGGATGAGGATAAATATAAACATATGCTTCCCTTGTCCTCAACCTTGTAGTAAACAAACTGCTGTCCTTGAAAATGAATGAATTACACTAAAACAACATTGTGCTTGTGCTTTTAGTCTCACCTCAGTAGAAAGGCCCCCGGCTCTTTGTCTGTAGAGGTCTAGCCATGAATCAGGCAGGTGAGCACTGATTCTACCTGTGGCAGAKGAGCTTCCCTGGGCATGGCCGTGGGGTGACGCAGGCTCTCACTTGGAGCTGGTGGTGGAGCCTGGCCTACGGTGGGCTTGGTTTTGGACCACTCTGGCCACTGGCTGGCCTGGTGTATGGGCTGTTGTTATGGCCAGGTTGTTGTGGCCAAGGTGCTGTCCCAATCCTTATGGTGGTTAGGGAGGGTGTCTGATGGCGGACTCAGGAGCAGTTCCACTCAGATCCAGACTCAAAGGACCACAAGAGCTGAGATTAGAAAAAKACATAACATTTGAGTCAGTCTGCGAAGTAGTGGGAAACTAGACCATGAGGCTATAAATGGCTAATCCCCCAAAAGTATATCACAGTAATAACCCATATGGTTTGTGCCTGGTGCAACACAGATGGTGTTCTTTAATGGAAGCCTCTCAAACATCATCCAGGTAGAAGCAGGAATTCCCCAGGGTATCTGTTTAGGCGCCTCAATATTTACTAACGACATGCCACTGGCTTTGAGTAAGGCCAGTGTGTCTATGTATGCGGATGACTCAACACTATACACGTCAGCTACTACAGCAACTGAAATGACTGAAACACTTAACAAAGAGTTGCAGTTAGTTTCGGAATAGGTARCAAGGAATAAGTTAGACCTAAATATAAGTAAAAGSATTGTATTTGAGACAAATCATTCACTAAACCCTAAACCTCAACTACATCTTGTAATGAATAATGTGGAAATTKAGCAAGTTGAGGTGACTAAACTACTTGGAATAACCCTGGATTGTAAACTATCATGGTCAAAACATATTGATAGTAGCTAAAATGGGGAGAAGTCTGTCCATAATAAAGCTCTACCTTCTTAACAGCACTATCAACAAGGCAGGTACTACAGGCCCTGGTTTCTACCTTCTTAACAACACTATCAACAAGGCAGGTACTACAGGCCCTGGTTTCTACCTTCTTAACAACACTATCAACAAGGCAGGTACTACAGGCCCTGGTTTCTACCTTCTTAACAGCACTATCAACAAGGCAGGTACTACAGGCCCTGGTTTCTACCTTCTTAACAGCACTATCAACAAGGCAGGTACTACAGGCCCTGTTTTCTACCTTCTTAACAGCACTATCAACAAGGCAGGTACTACAGGCCTTGGTTTTGTCGCACCTAGACTACTGTTCAGTCGTATGATCAGGTGCCACAAAGAGGGACTTGGGAAAATTGCAGTTGCCTCAGAACAGGGCAGCACGGCTGGCCCTTAAAAGTTCACGCATGCATGGCAATCTCTCATGGCTCAACGTGGAAGAGAGATTGACTTCCTCATTACTTGTTTTTGTAAGAGGTGTTGACATGCTGAACGGACACCCATGCATACCCAACAAGACATGGCACCAGAGGTCTCTTCATAGTCGCCAAGTCCAGAACAGACTATGGGAGGCGCACAGTACTACATGGAACGTTGTTCCACATCAGGTAACTGATGCAAGCAGTAGAATCAGATTTAAAAAGCAGGTAAAAATACACTTTATGGAACAAAGGGGACTGTGAAGTAACACAAACATAGGCATACAAACACATGATAACATACACATTGTACACGTACGGACACATGGATTTTGCGTTGTAGGTATGTGGTAGTGGAGTATGGGCCCGAGGGAACACACTTAGTSTGTTGTGAATTCTGTAATGAATGTATTGTAATGTTTTTAAAATTGTATAACTGGATTAATTCTACTGGACCCCAGGAATGGGGATCCATAATAAATACAAATAAAAGTTATATTTCATATTTAGAGAGCCCCCAATCATGGCACAAAAACACTTTACAGCGCAAAAATACTGATGACGACAAATTCTCAATGTGATCTAATGATTTGTATTCCATACCAGTTCATGGGTAAGGGGTAAGAAATCACAGAGAGAATTTGTTTGACAAGCGCAGAGGTTGAATTTCAGAAAACAGTTCGCTACAAAGCGGTGAGAAGTCTCAACTACTGCAGGTTGTTGGCACCTGTGGGTCTAATATAAATACCTTGCAGCAACTAGATGGCAATTTTACATGAAGTAAAATTGTGGGACTTGCTTTACCTGTTTAAAATGATTTTTGTGGTAGTTGAAGAAGGACATTTTTTTTTTTTTAAGCAGTCAAAGTAAAAGAAAAACTTAAAGCAGTCAAAAATATAGTCAAAGTTAAATGTAATTAAATAATTGGTCAGATTACTTTGATATACTACTATATCAACCTTATTACTTTGGATTGTGGGGCAGTTAGATCACACATTTCATCAGAAATAACAACACTCGGACTACTACACTGTTATACACTCTCCTACTAGAATACCACAGCATATGCATTGTCAAAGTTTTWAATAAATGAAATAGTTTTTCACAACGTATTTGGATGACAGCGGGGTGTTCATGAAGTCCTCTTGAGGGGGATCCGTGGGAAGAGGGACCCACTGACCAGAAAGGGGGAACTCCTTCCCTCGGAGCACGTCTGCCCCAAGGWGRGACACACAAGTTAACTGAGCATAGCATACGGTGCATTCAAAAGTATTCAGACCCCTTGACATTTTCCACATTTTGTTACGTTACAGCCTTATTCWAAAATGGAATAAATAAAAMAAATCCTCATCAATCTACTGTCACACCCTGGCCTTAGTTATCTTTGTTTTCATTATTATTTTAGTTAGGTCAGGGTGTGACATGGGGAAGGTATGTGTTTTGGTTTGTCTAGGGGTTTGTACGTTTAATGGGTCAG
>NC_036859.1:14237073-14310756 GCF_002910315.2 Salvelinus sp. IW2-2015
AGCAGTGGCTTCTTCCTTGCTGAGCGGCCTTTCAGGTTATGTCGACATAGGACTGGTTTTACTGTGGATATAGATACTTCTGTACCTGTTTTCTCCAGCATCTTCACAAGGTCCTTTGCTGTTGTTCTGGGATTGATTTGCACTTTTCACACCAAAGTACATTCATCTCTAGGAGACAGAATGCGTCTCCTTCCTGAGCGGTTTGACAGCTGCGTGGTCCCATGGTGTTTATACCTGCGTACTATTGTTTGTACAGATGAACGTGGTACCTTGAGGCATTTGGAAATTGCTCCCAAGGATAAACCTGACTTGTGGAGGTCTACTATTTCTTTTCTGAGGTCTTGGCTGATTTATTTTTGATTTTTCCATGATGTCATGCAAAAAGGCAGTGAGTTGAAAGGTAGGCCTTGAAATACATCCACAGATACACCCCCCAATTAACTCAAATTATGTCAATTAGCCTATCAGAAGCTTCTAAAGCCATGACATCATTTTCTGAAATTTTCCAAGCTGTTTAAAGACACAGTCAATTTAGTGTATGTAAACTTCTGACCCACTGGATTTGTGATACAGTGAATTATAAGTGAAATAATCTGTCTGTAAACAATTGTTGGAAAAATCATTGTGTCATGCACAAAGTAGATGTCCTAACCAACTTGTTTAGTATTGCTATGTTTTATTACTGCACTGTTGGAGATAAAAACACAAGTATTTCGCTGCACCTGTGATAACATCTGCAAATCTGTGTATGCAACCAATAAACTTTGATTTTATTTTGATTCTAAACTGTATTTCAATCCCAAAAATTACCACTTAGGTGTCCCGCCTAAGAATTTTGTTTCCAGAAAAAAAAACTCCAATGACTGTAATGTCCTCCATATTAAAGGGATAGTTCGAGATTTTGGCAATGAAGCCATTTATCTACTTCCCAAGAGTTGAATGAACACGAACAGCTAGCATGCGAACTGTTCCTCTAGACTTCCAGTAATTGCGCTAACGCTTGTTAGCATTGGCTCATGAAACTACCTCTAACTTCCTTCATACTGGGCACAGAGACATAATAATGGTATCCACTGTGATATTCTGTTGCAGCTAGCGATATTCCTAAAATTATTATTTTTCACAAAATGTTTGTATATTTTGTATATACTGTATATTTTAATCGCAGGCCGGCCTTAAGAAATATTATTGAAAACTGCATTCTGCATACTGTAAATACTGATTATGATGGCCTCACAGACAAGGAGGCAGTGGGCGGTGGGTTGGGGAACCCAGGGAGTGTGGGATGGTGGGCGTGTGGGTGCGTTTGTGTGGTGGTGGGGTGGTGGAGGCGCTGTCATCCTGTAACACTGCTGGCAGAACTGGCAGTTGAATTTTTGTGTTCTGCCAGTTTTCACCAGGGATGGCATAATTGACAATGGTTAACAGCGGCAAGGCTCACAGTGCAGAGTGCTTGTTGAATGGCCAGTAATGATAGCAGCAGACGAGCACTAGCCCCGGTCTCCAGAGACAGTAATCCAAAAATCCTGTTTCTGATATAATTGTTAGTCAGAGAATGTCTGCATGGCTAGGCCGGTTCAGATTCCCAAGCTGGTTGACAGTGCCAGGCAGTTTAATAGACAAACTGGATTCTGAGGTTTTTAAAACAGAGGCGCACTGAACCTTTACCACGATTCAACCAGGAACCTCTCTCTCTTGTTCTCATTATTGCTCTCTCCTTCAAGACGCTGTGTGTAACCTACTCTCACTATCTCTAGACACCCTGATGAGCGAACAGCAAGTAGTGAAACAGATAGACCGAGAACCGAAAGAGTATCAAATCAACACTAGAGTTATCTGTATGTCTGTGTCTGTCGCCAAACGGCTGCTTCTCTCCTCTCTAGCCTCCTCGACTCAACGTCATCCATCGACTGTCGTCACTCTGTTTTCTTAATTAGCTGGTATTCATTGACTCTGTTTGCTCCCTCATTCAAACAGGAGGAGTTGTCAGAAGCAATCCAGCGCATCTCTGCTTTCCTGCAGTCAGTGGCAGATGACTCAACTACAGTAACAGTGATCATGCTGCGACAATAGAGACAGCAGCAGAGAACAAACAAGCAGGTCCGGATGCCATTGGATTGAACAAGAAGAAGATGCCTACAGTTCAGATAACAGTGTAATTGGACATTCACCTGGTCCCAGACAACTTACTTACCCCTGTACGCTTCACTAATTCACTATGCTCCCTCTCTCTCTCTTACCAGCAGCAGATCCATAACAATGAAACAGGTGACTTTCATGCTGCTGTCAGGACTGATCTAATTTTAGCTGGGTGAATGATTGCAATTGGCTTTGCCTCATCAGATAATTAATCTATGTCACCATTAATTGGAAAAGAGAATAATTACAGGCAGTGTTGACAGAAACTCTACGCTTCTCCAGATTTCGAGATCTAATTATGACTACTAAAACCCTCCGTGACCTTAACTAGCACTTAGTACATCACCTCGACCACCCTGACCAATGCCGAAGCAAAAAAACTTCCTCTCGGTAGACATTAAGCCCTGTTTTTGTTGTTTCATTTTTTCTCCCTCTCGTCACTTTTTCTCTCTCACTCTGTGCTCTCCTAGAAGCTGTCTCCCTCAATCACTTTTCAATGTTCAATCTTCATTTTGTGGAAGTTTGCATTTCAATGAGCTGGGATGAATGATTAATGAATAAATTAAATGCTTCATTTTGTCCATGGATCATTAGTTAGTCCTTTGTGGAAGGACCTGAGAAAGGAGTAAAAATTATTGAGACATTAGCCTGGAGCAATCTAGGGGTAAATAGTGCACATTATAAAATAATGTTGTGTAGCGAGTGCAGATCCTACTGCTTTCTAACTGAAGAACCCCCAGGTAACGCTGCTTTCAATTTAGGAATCCCACATAGTATTTATTGAGGAGAAAATGTATTATTTCATCAAGCATGTTCCCATTGCCTTATAGGCCTACTAATGATGTGGCACATTAATATTTATTACATTTAAATTTTTCTGTTTGATAAAAATTTGTGATACAAATATTGTACGACAACATTGTTATATAGATTATTGGATGACACCAATTTCAAACTATGGCTGGAAATTAGCTATTCGGCTATGGAGATGGCATATGATTATGTATGATATTTCTCACCAAGATGTTCGTCAACTCAACTCAACTCAACTTGAACTAGTGACAGTGTGATTCCTATTAGGTCACTCAGCCAGGTGATAGATACTGTTGTCCATTCGGTCTGCTGTCTTCTGGTTCGGTGTGTGGTAGATAGAGACGTTGTTTTTTGTTGATGGCACTGAGGCCTCTTCCCCTCCCTTGCCGCCAGCCAGGCAGAGGGGGGGGGGGGGGAGCATGAAACAACAAGATGGAAGGAGACATTGACATCACCATGACTTTAGCAAGACAGCTCCATTTCCTCTCTGAGCATGTCCATGGCCATGTAAGGTTTTCTTCCGGGTGAAGGAGAGGACCAAATGCAGCGAGCCAGTGTCAACATGTTTATTATAAGAACAAGTGAACACTACAAACAACTTAATAAAATAACAAACGTGCAAAACCGATACAGACTATCTGGTGCAGAAACACAAACACAGAGACAGGTAACAATCACCCACAAACAAACATTGAGAACAACCTACCTTAATATGACTCTCAATCAGAGGAAATGCCAAACACCTGCCTCTAATTGAGAGCCATACCAGGCAACCCTTTAACCCAACATAGAAACACAACACATAGAAATGCCCACCCCGCTCACGCCCTGACCAATAAACACATACAAAACAAGAGAAAACAGGTCAGGAACGTGACAGCCATGCTATGTCATAGAATAGCATCTTAAAGTGTGTGTTCAATTTGATCATTTGGTCTTTTTAAATCTAAAGACAGATACAGTTAAAGTTAAAGGCCCAGTACAGTGCAAATGTGATTTTCCTGTGATTTAAATATTTCCATATTTATATATTTTATATATATTTGGAATAATACTGTGAAATTGTGAAAATGCCCTTTTGGTGTTTGAAAAGATTTCCATGAAATTTCAGCCTGTTTTGGTCGGATGGAGTTTTGACCTGACTGGTGACATCACCAGAAGGTAAATTAGTTAATAGACCAATAAGAAATGGAGTTCCAAACCGCTCTGCAAATAACAGCTAGTCTTCAGTTTCCTCTCCCCAATCAGACCACTCCCAGAAACCTCTGGCAAGATTCTTGCTTATTAAGAAATTGCTCTTTGCTCCTTTGTTTCTTTTGACAATTTTTATTAAAAACAATCAAAGTAATGAGAATGGCGCCGGAGGAAATGGCTACAGTTTTATGGGCTCCTAACCAATTATGCTGTTTTGTGTGTTTCTTCACGTTGTTTGTAACTTATTTTGTACATATTGTTTCTGCCACCGTCTCTTATGACCGAAAAGAGCTTCTGGAYATCAGAACWRMGATTRCTCACCTCGAACTGGACAAAGATTTTTTCTTTAATGAGTCGGACGCAAAGGATTTACTGCTGACACCGGACCAGGCCCAAATCCCCTACATCGCATGAAGAAGAGACGCCGATACAGGGGACACAGGTCCGGGTGCCTTGTGAGAATTAGTCGGCAAATGCGTAACCCGCCTCTACCATCTGTCCTATTGGCCAACGTGCAATCATTGGAGAAAAAACTGGATTAGCTCCGTTCAAGACCATCCAAYGGGACATTAAAAACTGCAATATCTTATGTTTCCCTGAGTCGTGGCTGAACGACGACATGGATAATATACAGCCGGCTGGGTTTCCCGTGCATCAGCAAGATAGAACAGTTGCCACCGGTAAGACAAGGGGTGGCGGTCTGTGTCTATTTGTCAATAACACCTGGTGTGCGAAATCTAATATTAAGGAAGTCTCAAGGTTTTGCTCGCCTGAGGTAGAGTATCTCATGATAAGCTGTAGACCACAATATTTACCAAGAGAGTTTTCATCTATATTTTTCGTAGCTGTCTATTTACCACCACAAACTCCTGCTGGCACTAAGACCGCACTCAAKGAGCTGTATAAGGCCATAAGCAAACAAAAATGCTAATTCAGAGGCAGCGCTCCTAGTGGCCGGGGACTTTAATGCAGGGAAACTTAAATCCGTTATACTTCATTTCTACCAGCATGTTACATGTGCAACCAGAGGGAAAAAAACTAGACCACCTTTACTCCACACACAGAGATGGGTACAAAGCTCTCCCTCGCCCTCCATTTGCCAATCTGACCATAATTCTATCCTCCTGATTCATGCTTACAAACAAAAATGAAAGCAGGAAGTACCAGTGACTCGCTTAATATGGAAGTGGTCAGATGACGCAGATGCTAAGCTACAGGACTGTTCTGCTAGCACAGACTAGAATATGTTCCGGGATTAATCTGATGGCATTGAGGAGTATACCACATCAGTCACCATCTTTATCAATAAGTGCATCGATGACATCGTCCCACAGTGACTGTACGTACATACCCGAACCAGAAGCCATGGATTACAGGCAACATCCGCACTGAGCTAAAGGGTAGAGCTGCCACTTTCAAGGAGCAGGATTCTAACCCAGACACTTCTAAGAACTCTCGCTATGGTCACCGACGAACCATTAAACAGACAAAGTGTCAATACAGGACAAAGATTGAATCATACTACACTGGCTCCTCATCGGATGTGGCAGGGCTTACAAACGATTACGGACTACAAAGGGAAGCCCAGTTGCRAGCTGCCCAATGACACAAGCCTACCAGACGAGCTAAATGACTTCTATGTGTGCTTCGAGACAAGGAACACTGAAGCATGGATGAGAGCAACAGCTGTTCCGGACGACTGTGTGATCACGCTCTCCGTAGCCAATGTGAGTAAGACCTTCAAACAGGTCAGCATTCCCAAGGCCGCAGGGCCAGACGGATTACCAGGACGTGTACTCCGAGCATGCGCTGACCAACTGGCAAGTATCTTCACTGACATTTTCAACCTGTCCCTGACCGAGTCTGTAATACCTACATGTTTCAGGCAGACCACCATAGTCCCTGTGCCCAAGAACACCAAGGCAAACCTGCCTAAATGACTACTGACCAGTAGCACTCACATCTGTAGCCATGACGTGCTTTGAAAGGCTGGTGATGATTCACATCAACACCATCATCCCTAAAACCGTAGACCCACTCCAATTTGCATACCGCCCCAACAGATCCACGGATGATGCAATCTCTATTGCACTCCACACTGCCCTTTCTCACCTGGACAAAAGGAACACCTATGCTATTCATTGACTACAGCTCAGCGTTCAACACCATAGTGCCCTCAAAGCTTGTCACTAAGCTAAGGACCCGGGGACTAAACATTTCCCTCTGCAATTGGATCCTGGACTTCCTGACGGTCCACCCCCAGTTGGTAAGGGTAGGCAACAACACATCTGCCACACTGATCGTCAACATGGGGGCCCCTCAGGGGTGTGTGCTTAGTCCCATCCTGTACTCCCTGTTCACCCATGACTCCAGCACCATCATTAAGTTTGCAGACCCAACAGTGATAGGCTGATCACCAACAACGATGAAACAGCCTATAGGGAGGAGGTCAGAGACCTGGCAGTTTGGTGCCAGGACAACAACCTTTCCCTCATCGTGATCAAGGAGATGATTGTGAACTACAGGAAAAAGAGGGCATCATCGATGGGGCTGTAGTGGAGCACGTTGAGAGCTTCAAGTTCCTTGGTGTCCACATCACAAACAAACTAACATGGTCCATACACACAAAGACAATCGTGAAGAGGGCACGATTACACCTATTCCCCTTCAGGAGACTGAAAAGATTTGGCATGGGTCCTCAGATCCTCAAAAAGTTCTACAGCTGCACCATCGAGAGCATCCTGACTGGTTCTACTGGGCCGTAGTGCGTACGGTACATCACTGGGGCCAAGTACATCACTGGGGCCAAGCTTCCTGCYMTCCAGGACCTCTATACCAGGCGGTGTCAGAGGAAGGCCTTAAAAATTGCCAAAGACTCTAGCCACCCTAGTCATAGACTGTTCTCTTTGCTATCGCACGGCAAGCGGTACCAGAGCGCCAAGTCTAGGTCCAAAAGGCTTCTTAACAGCTTCTTTTTACACTGCTGCTACTCGCTGTTTATTATCTATGCATAGTCATTTTACCCCTACTTACATGTGCATATTACCTCGACTAACCTGTACCCCCGCACATTGACTCAGTACCGGTACCCCCTGTATATAGCCTCGTTATTGTTATTTTATTGTTGCTCTTTTATTTTGGTTCATTTTGTTAATATTTTGTTAACTCTTTTTTTCCCTTAAAACTGCATTGTTGGTTAAGGGCTTGTAAGTAAGCATTTCACGGTATTCAGTTGTATTCAGCGCATGTGACAAATACTATTTTATTTTGAATTGTTACCCAGAAATGATTTAATATTGAGTTAAAAACAGCTGTGTTGGACCTTTAAAGATGTTCCTGTTCGGGGAATGAGGCCCCCTAGGTGCAGTACTACTAAGTTGTGTTATTCTCATCACATGTAAAGGGTAACAATTCAATGTACTATAGATCAGGGATCATCATCTAGATTCAGCCATGGGCCGTTTTTTCTTTCTTGAGCGGATAGTCAGGGGGCCGGAAACATAATGACAAATAATTTGTAGACTGCAAATTGACCGCAAGAAGCCCAAACAGATATAATACTGTATTTGACAAAAAAAAAATTAAAATTAAAAACAATACAATAAATACAGACAATATAAATGGCCGCTCCCACAGCGGGTGTACTGGTCAGAGGGTGCGCTCGCCCCACCCTTCTGAGACGCCGGCAAGGCTCCGCACATGGCCGAAAGGGATTTTCCACAGCCGGGAAAAACCAAGCCCGACGCCTGGGCAGGAAGCGAGCGCACCCATAACTACCAGGACCAGCACACACACCATTCACAGCATGAAGCCAAAACACAAAACATAAATAACGAAAAGCARAACATACAATAATCCCATCCCCACCCTCAACATGATTGGAGGACCTCAAACACTTACACTGTGCATTTGTGTATATAATTATTCCAACACACATCAATTCCACCCTTTAGACAGCCACAGCCACATCATTCTTCCATTTCCTCTCACCATACTCCATTCTCCATTGGTGTCTCACTAAGGACTTGAACCTTCCGATCTTCAACATTTCTGCTGAAATTGCCCCCAAAATAAAAMATTTACCCAAGAGCACAATGATATTTCAAACCTTGCTTACATTTGTATACGATCACTTATATCTCTTTATTATGCATGGGAATACTTTGGAACAGATTTCGAAATTGTAAATCACTTGGAGCGGATTTGCTGGTATTTTTGGTGTTTTATGTGCCCCCCCCCAAAAAATAGAGATTTTTTTGGTCAAAGAAAATCACCCACGGGACAAATTCGGCACGGGGCCGACAGTTGAGGAACCTTGCTATATTGTTGTATTGTATCATCCGATTCCTCAACAGACATGTCTAAGACGCTTACATAGGTTAATGGTGCYAAGACCGTGTTTCAGATCAGCGTCTTACTAAGCTGGGAACCGGTTCACTCTCTAAAAGCACCTTGAGGACATGGGAGTGTTTTGAAAAATGCACTGACTGTCTGCTATCTCTTAAATATTATATGGCAATATATCAAAGGAAGGCACCGCCCCAACACATTCATCTCCTCTCCTCGCATCTAATCAATCCCCCAAAATAAATGACACTGAACCAGCGCCGGCTGTCATCACATTTGTCTGAAGGCTAGACTCAAGGTACACACACCTGAATGTTGCTACATTTTAGTGGGTGTACTGATGTAGACTTGTGTGTGCATGTGTTTGCACTACTGTAGTGTGTGGAGATATTGATGGAAAAAATGCTTGACAACTGAGATATACACATGTAGGCCCACTGTACAATATTTGACATTTATTACATGTTATATACACACACTGGTATTATTATGTGAAGTCTATGATGAGCAAACAAAATTAAGAGCATGTCTTGCAAACATAACATAACACAGCACAAGCATTTTTATTGTTGTAATAATTTGTGACGTGTCACAGTCAGTGAAGGGTCTTTCACTATTTCAAACAGACGGGTTGTAAAGATATGGTGGGAGGAACTGATTTACAGGTTGTCTAATACTGTCTGCCTGTTTGAGATCATGGAAAATGGGTGTCAGTTTGCCCCTTTGCCCTGTAAAGCCTTCCTCTCTGGTTGTTCATGAGAGACCAGCACTTAAAAAGAGTTGTTTCGGTGCGTGCCATTAGGCTATTTACTAAGTTTTACAGGAAGAAAAAGTGGTTATATTTTTCAACAACCTGGACTTAGGGGTAGACGTAACATAGTAAATGTAAATCCGGGCCACTCTAACTAGTATAATATGTTACATTTAGTATGGTATTAATATGTCGATGTACATCATCCATTTTCCTTTGATATGTTACGAATTACAATTCGTATGATATATTATGAATTGCAATTCGTACAATTTTGCCTTAACTTACTGTAAGTGACCTTCTGTCTTATGTAACCATACCAAATGTAACATATCATACTAATTTGAGTGTGCCGGAATTACTTTACTATGTTATGTCTAGTCTATGAGACCAAGCCAGTTTCAAAATGGCTAGAGTTGAGAGCAGTAGAGAGCTCATGGAGGCAAGGAAATAATAGAGTGGAGATGCAGCTGTGTCTAACATATCAATGAGGGAGATGCTGCCAAGTTTTAGTAGACACAACAGGAATAAGGTCTGTGCTTAACAAAGAGAGGTCCAATTGCTACTGTAGGTTCCTAGATGAACCTTTTCAGACTTTTAATTGTGTAGACAGTGCAGCCAAGCAGAGTTCTCAAGCTTTCAGGAGATATACAAGTAGGGTTGCGAAGCTACCGGTAATTTACCAAAGTTACCGGAATTTTCAGTAATTTTGGTAATTAACAGAAAATCTATGGCAATCTATCGTAACTTTGGTAATTTATGCTTAATTAAGCTATTTTCTATCTACTAGAAACTCATGGACAATATGAATACAGATATAATAAATGAATACGATAAGAATATATACTTTTATTCATATTGTCCATGAGTTTCTAGTAGATAGAAAATAGCTTAATTAATGAAACAATCAGCTAATCAACAATGCCACTATTTTCAATTAACTCTGCAACTCTTCCAACTATTGACTTTTTTCACTACTTCAACCAGTTTGACGGCAAAATATCGACAAGAAATACATACATACATAGTCAAATTAAATAAAAATGTATAAATAAAGGATATTTCTTGCTGAAACCCTCATATTAAACACCAATGGTATTTTACAGCTTTGTCATTCTATTCCTTTTGTTAAAATCATCTTGTTCAAGGCCACACAGAGGTCCAGAGACTATTACAGACACCTGTGATAATTTGAAGTACCCAAAAGGGCCACTAGATGTCTTGAGATAGATTACATAAAATCCTTGAAAGATAGCAAAATTCTGGTAGTTTACTGGTAAACTTCGAAAGTTTCCAATAATATACCTTTCCTCTGCAACCCTATGTCCAAGAAGGTTTTCTAAAAGGGTGGCATGTAGACTAGTGGTTGGAACGTAGGGCCAGTAACCGAAAGGTCACTGGTTCAAATACCCAAGGTGAAACATCTGTCGACGTGCCCTTGAGCAAGGCACTTAACCCTAATTAGCTCCAGGGGTGCCGTACTACTGTGGCTGACCCATTAAAACTGCACCTAACCGCTGTATGTGACAATAAAGTAACTAATACGCCTCTATTTTCTGTCTTTCCACCATCTCAGTGGAAGACCATTTATAAGTTGTCATTTGTTGTTTTTTAGAGTAGACAACTGAAGTTTGGATAGTACATAACTTTCCATTCATTGATAACAATACCAATCTTGCATGCCTACCAATATATTAATGTTGTTAATTCTCAGTCAGACTTTGAGAAGAAATTAGAAATCTGCACATAAGGTTTCCAGGCTACTTTTGCAACGTGTGACCAACAACACGTAAAAAACATGCCAAACAAAATGTATCACGCAAATAATACTCCATGTTCCCTGTGTTTCCACACTCCCTTGATGTCCAATACATTTATCTTAACAGGATAATCATTTGTGAAAGTCTGTGACATTTGTGGCTAGCTAGCATGATAATAAATCCATGGCTCTCAATTTTGTTGTTGTTAATTAGAGTCAATCAATCCAAACTTTGCTCACTTACCGGTTATGAAACCAAAGTATAATGAGCAGAAATCAACATGGTGATTGGAAAACAACAAATTACAGCTGTTAAAGAAAAAGGCATCCACTCCTCTTTCTGTTGATGTCAAATCCTGCTGTGAGGATTTAAACATGGTGTGACATTATTTTAATGAATGTTAGAAGGGAGGGAGAAAGTGATCCACAATCATTTCAAAACCTTTCATATCCCATGGTAAAACTGCATGCCAATACTGTCAAATCATCAAATCAAAATGTATTTGTCATATGCGCCGAATACAACAGGTGTAGACTTTACCTTGAAATGCTTACTTTCGAGCCCTTTCTCAAAAATGCAGAGGTAAAAAGTAAAAACATTTGCAAATTAAAGTAGAAAATACTAACACAATAAATAACAATAATGAGGCTATATCCAAGGAGTACCAGTACAGAGTCAAAGTGCAGGGGTACGACGTAGTTGAGGTAATAAGTACATGTACAGTACCAGTCAAAAGTTTGGACACACCTCATTCAAGGGTTTTTCTTTATTTTTACTATTTTCTACATTGTAGAATAATAGTGAAGAGATCAAAACTATGAAATAACACATGGAATCATGTAGTAAAACAAAGTGTCAAAGAAATTAAAATATATTTTATATTTGAGATTCTTCAAAGTAGCTACCCTTTGCCTTGATGACAGCTTTGCACACTCTTGGCATTCTCTCAACCAGCTTCATGAGGCAGTCACCTGGAATGCATTTCAATTAACAGGTGTGCCTTGTTAAAAAATGTTTTCCTTCTTATTGTGTTTGAGCCAATCAGTTGTGTTGTGACAAGGTAGAGGTGGTATACAGAAGATAGCCCTATTTTGTAAAAGACCAAGTCCATATTATGGCAAGAACAGCTCAAATAAGCAAGGAGAAATGACAGTCCATCATTACTTCAAGACGTGAAGGTCAGTCAATCTGGAAAATKTCAAGAACTTTTTGAACGTTTCTTCAAGTGCAGACGCAAAAACCATCAAGCGCTATGATGAAACTGGCTCTCATGAGGACCGCCACAGGAAAGGAAGACCCAAAGTTACCTCTGGTGCAGAGGATAAGTTCATTAGAGTTAACTGCACCTCAGATTGCAGCCCAAATAAATGCTTCACAGAGTTCAAGTTACAAACACATCTCAACATCAACTGTTTAGAGGAGACTGTGTGAATCAGGCCTTCMTGGTAGAATTGCTGCAAAGAAACCACTACTAAAGGACACCAAGAAGATGAAGAGACTTGCTTGGGCCAAGAAATACGAGCAATGGACATTAGACCGGGGGAAATATGTCCTTTGGTCTGATAGGTCCAAATTTGAGATTTATGGTTCCAACCGCTGTGTCTTTGTGAGACGCAGAGTAGGTTAACGGATGATCTCCGTATGTGTGGTTCCCACTGTGAAGCATGGAGGAGGAGGTGTGATTGTGTGGGGGTGCTTTGCTGGTGAAACTGTCTGATTTATTTAGAATTCAAGCCACACTTAACCAGCATGGCTACCACAGTATTCTGCAGCAATACGCCATCCCATTCTGGTTTGCGCTTAGTGGAACTATAATTTGTTTTTCAACCACACAATAACCCCAAACACACCTCCAGGCTGTGTAAGGGCTATTTGATCAAGAAGGAGAGTGATGGAGTGCTGCATCAGATGACCTGGCCTTCACAATCACCGGACCTCAACCCAATTGAGATTGTTTTTAGATGAGTTGGACCGCAGAGAGAAGGAAAAGCAGCCAACAAGTGCTCAGCACAAGTGGTAACTCCTTCAAGACTGTTGGAAAAGCATTCCTCATGAAGCTGGTTGAGAGAATGCCAAGAGTGTGCAAAGCTGTCATCAAGGCAAAGGGTGGCTACTTTGAAGAATCTAAAATATTAAATATATTTTGATTTGTTTAACAGGTTTTTGGTTACTACATGATTCCATATGTGYTATTTCATAGTTTTGATGTCTTCACTATTATTCTACAATATAGAAAATAGTCAAAATAAAGAAAAACCCTTGAATGTGTAGGTGTATCCAAACTTTTGACTGGTACTGTAGGTAGGGGTAAAAGTGAATAGGCAATCAGGATATATAATAAACACAGTAGCAGCAGCATATGTGGAGTGTGAAAGTGTGTGTATGTGTGTGTGTCTGTGTGTGACATCGATATGTGTGTGTGTGTGTGTTGGACACTGATGGAATAAGTACCTAATTGTCATATTTCAGTAAAAGTAAAGATGCCTTGATAGAAAATGACTCAAGTAAAAGTGAAAGTTACCCAGGAACAAATACTGCTTGAGTAAAAGTCTAAGAGTATTTGTTTTTAAATATACTTAAGTATCAAAAGTATATGTAATTGCTAAAAGATCAAAAGTAAACGTATAAACTATTACACATTCCTTGAATTAAGAAAACCAGACGGCAGAACTTTCTTGTTATTTTTATTTAGCCAGGGGCACACTCCAACAAATAATTCACAAACGAGGCATTTGTGTTTAGTGAGTACACCAGATCAAAGGCAGTAGGATGACCAGAGATGTTCTCTTGATAAGTGTGTGAATTGGACTATTCTCCTGTCCTGCTAAGCATTTAAAATGTAACAAGTACTTTTGGGTCTCAGGGAAAATGTATGGAGTAAGTATGTGTGAGTGTGTGGGTAGAGTTCAGTGAGTGTGCATAGAGTCAGTGTAAGAGAGTCACTGCGTTTTTTGGTTGATCGAAGAATTCAACACATTACAAGTATTCCTTTTATAAAGGAAAAACTTGATCTGCATGAAGTGTAACGGCGACTCTTGCCAAAACCCCTCAAACTTTGTCTTGTGTGTTGTTATTGTAATTGTGTGCGTGTACCTTGAGCCTGTGTTATATTTATGTTATGTGTGTTCGTCTTGTGTCTGTGTATGCTGTGCTCTTTATGTGGGATTGTGCTACCTATGCGCCTGTATGTACAGTACCATGCCTCTGTGCTGGTCAGTGGTGACCTTGCCTGAGTTGCTGGACATCGATGCATGTCCATGATGTACAGGACAGGACAGTCTGTGCTATGAAAGGGCACTGTATGTACTGTACTGTATATTTACGGTCAGGCTGTATTCATATTGTTCCTGCCATCCACCAGAGCTACAGCGTTATCAATGTAATGGTGTGAGTAATAACCTGGTAATAACCTGATGATATTACTAAGGTCTTGTAATGGGACCTATATCCATTCTAAGGTCGGAAACCAGACTGAGCATGTCTGTCCGTCCATACTGGGGACTGTGGTGACTACATCATCAGCTATGATGACCTCACGGACTGTGTGGTGACTACATCATTAGCTATAACCTCTCATTTAGCAGGAAGTAGTATTTTCCTCTCTATTAAGAGCTCTTCTAAATGGGAGAGCTTATGTTTAGTTTATGTCCCCGGGGTTGGTCATAGCGGCTTGCCATTGTATTAATCATTGTTGGGGAATCCAAGGGGTGTAGATAATACAGAATGCACTGGTTGGTCCCCATTTGTTTCACTTGTCAGTGGAGTGAATAATTGGGAGTGCTGACAATATTAGCCACAAAGAATATTCTAAAAGATACAACTGCGAGAGTAAAAAAATGAAAAGGCATGTCTGAGAATTTTTTGAATCAATATGACATCATGTGTAAGGTCCTCGGTGCCAAGAACATTTACTATGTCTGTTATATATTATATAATTATATATCAGTTCTGTCCTGTATCACAGCCAAACTCTGCTTTATGATAGCAAATGATGCTATACATCCCATTTCATACTACTATGGTTTTAATCAGTGTCGTAAAGTACTTAAGTAAAAATACTTTAAAGTACTACTTAAGTCGTTTTTTGGGTATCTGTACATTACTTTMCTATTTCTTTTTTCCAACTTTTACTTTTACTTCACTATACATTCCTAAAGAAAATAATGTACTTTTTACTCCTTACATTTTCCCTGACACCCAAAAGTGCTTGTTACATTTTGACAGGAAAATGGTCAAACTCACACACTTATCAAGAGAACATCCCTAGTCATCCCAACTGCCTCTGATCTGGTTGACTCACTAAACACAAATCCTATTATTGTAAATAATGTCTGAGTGTGCCCCTGGCTATCCGCCAATAAAAATGTAAAAATAAAATTGTGATGTCTGGTTTGCTTAATATAAGGAATTTGAAATGGTTTATACTTTTACTTTTATTTTTGATACTTAAGTACATTTTAGCAATTCCATTTACTTTTGATCCTTAAGTATATTTAAAACCAAATACCAGTATTTTACTGGGTGACTTTCACTTTTACTTGAGTCATTTTCTATTAAGGTATCTTTACTTTTACTGAAGTATGACAATTGAGTACTTTTCTACCAATACTATAGGGACTGGACTGTATGTTCCATTTAAATGATTGATTCTATAATTTGGTWAAAAAAAACATCTTACCAAAACTGGAAATACAGCATTGGTTTTGCAGATACCACATTTTCTTTGCATCCCTTAAAAAAATACTTTCATGGCTCAACAGCATTGATACAATTTGGGGTGGGGTAGTGAGGGGTTTGCTAATACAATGGGGCTCATCTTACAATTCTCCCAAGGAATAACTATCAGTCGTGCAACAGCAGCTCCAGCGTCCCTAGGTGACCGCGCCACTGAGCCCGTGCTTGCTCCACCGCACCCCACTCCACGTCTGCTGCCACCCTGAAGGTAGATGCATCACGCGGGGGAGACTGCACATTGGCACCCCCTTACTCCCCCCAGCCTCCAGCCCTCACACACCACTCTAGTCTACACCACAGTGGCTTTGGTTGGCCCCTTTTGTCCTCCACACCTTGGTGTCCTCTCCAGTCTCCACCACACCTCTTCCTGTCCCAGTAGCCTCTCCCTAGGTGAGTCTTTCCTCCCTCCTTGTCACTTCCCGGTCCCCTCCGTCTTTCCCTCCTCTATCGCTCATCCACTCTCCTTTTGTCATTTGAGAATGCCTCGCTCTCTCTCTCTCCCTCACACACACACACACGTACGCTCCTGTGCTCACTCTGGAGGGGACACCGCCTGTTCTTCTCTCTGCTCACCTCCCGGCTGCTGGCTGATTCTGTGAGCCGTGTCTGTGTCTGTGGTGCCTACACTCCGCCATGTGTGAGGATCTGGGGGTTTCAAAAAGCAGCAGCAGGCCCTCTCCATGGTCCCAGAGTTACCAACGACAGCAGTAGAATTAATACACGGTAGACTTTAGATGAGTACTAACACTAGCTTTGCGCTGACATGAAACCTGTACTGTAGCTGTACACATATTAGAGGAGTTGATCATTTAATATACATCACAGCTTTACTTCTCCTTACAGTGACGTATTAGCAGCTGGTGCTGTACAGACAACAGCACCTTTCACTGTGTAAATGATGGACCTCCTTCCTATGGTTATGGATCATTTTCAGTAACGGAGCAGGCCAGTAACTTACTTTTTTATAACTGGAATAGTTTGTCTCCAGCAAATTCCAACTGCTCTTTTTGTGACTAGACTGTGCAGAGTGGAGATGATTAAACTGGTAAAACTGGCGTCGGAGACAGTTAACAATGCATAAGGTTCTGGAGCAGTGAATCAAATCAAATCAAATTGTATTTGTCACATGCGCCAAATACAACAGGTGTACACCTTACCGTGAAATGCTTACTTACAAGCCCTTAACCAACAATGCAGTTTAAGAAATAGAGTTAAGAACATATTTACTAAATAAACTGAAGTAAAAAAWWTWATAAATAGTAACACAATAAAATAACAATAATGATGCTATATACAGGGGGTAACTGGTACCGAGTCAATGTGTGGGGGTACAGGTTAGTCGAGGTCATTTGTACATAGGGGTAAGGAGTAAAGTGACTTTGCATAGATAATAAACAGCGAGTAGCAGCAGTGTAAAAACAAAGGGAGAGGGGGTGTCAATGTAAATAGTCCGGGTGGCCATTTTATTAATTGTTCAGCAGTCTTATGGCTTGGGGGTAGAAGCTGTTAAGGAGCCTTTTGGACCTAGACTTGGCACTCTGGTACCGATTGCCGTGTGGTAACAGAGAGAACAGTCTATGACTTGGGTGACTGGAGTCTTTGACAATTTTTGGGGCCTTCCTCTGACACTGCCTAGTATATAGGTCCTGGACATCAGGAAGCTTGGCCCCAGTGATGTACTGGGCTGTACGCACTASCCTCTGTAGCGCCTTACGGTCGGATGCCGAGCAGTTGCCATACCCGGCGGTGATGCAACCCGTCAGGATGCTCTCGGTGGTGCAGCTGTAGAACTTTTGGCGACCCATGCCAAATCTTTTCAGTCTCCTGAGGGGAAAAGGCGTTGTCGTGCCCTCTTCACAACTGTCTTGGTGTGTTTGGACGATGATAGTTTGTTGGTGATGTGGACACCAAGGAACTTGAAACTCTCGACCCGCTCCACTACAGCCCTGTCGATGTGAATGGGGATGTGTTTGGCCTTCCTTACCCTGAACTGTATTTGTCCCCCACTTTATCTTTAATTTCCTTTACTCACACTAATAATATCCCTTCAACAGTAGTGAAACTCTTATCAAATACAATGAAAGCCTGCAGTGATTAAATAAAGAGGAAAGTGTTTGAGTTTACAGTAGACATCAGATGCAGAGGTCATTTGAGGTTACACTTGGGAAAGACTGCAGTTGCTATCGTATTGTCAATGAAAGCTGTTAAATCAATAGTAACTGATCATAAAACATTAATTGTACATATGTTATGTACAACAGACATTCTGTATGGAATTACTATTTGATGTGTATAATTTATGCACATTAAAATGGATAACGTTGGTGATCAAACACAAAAAAATTGGTGTACATACATTTTGCCACATAATGAGATTTTAGAAATGTGCTTCGCATCGCAATATCTTCATATTTTATTCATTTTCCAAAGATTTTTGGAGAAAGGAATATAAAGTCTTTAACCAAGAACACTTACATCGAAAATCTCTAAATTAGAACTTTCCCTCTGATCCAAGGTTGCCATACCATCACACTTAGTTAACAAAATATTTTTACAAACAAGATGATATCACCCTCTCCATGATATTAATATGATATGTTCTGTGATCTGTAAACAGCTGGTTATCTTGCTTTTCCATGATAAGAGAAAGTGCGGAGGATTTCCGGTTTGTGAGCACATTTGGGCTGAATCTTTCACACGTCACAAATTGCAGATGGGAAGCAGTGATCTTGAACAGCCGATCACATTTCCGTGACCATCTGACACCTTCCATTTAGGAAAATAATACTTTCTATCTTAGCATACCCTCTGCTGCTGCTGCTGTTGCAGCAGCCAGCAAAATGAATTATGCCTGGTAGACTTTGTTATGCTATAACTTCCAGATAGATTCTCCATGTTTTGTTTCATTGGATTGATTAGATTAAATGCTCTGATCTTTTATCTGTTCATTCTGGGCTGTAATCATTTGAGCAGTTTTGTATTATTTCGGTATTTCTCTGTATTGTTGTTGATATGCCTATCACTACAATGTTATTTCAATTATTGACATTGTAAGAGCATCGATATATTTAGTGATATCTTTCACAAAAGTAAATAGCTTAGTTCACATTTTGTCGAAATGCATAAAGCGTACCGTATTCACATTTCTTAACTATTCCTACATATTTCACACTAAATATGTTGTTTTCTTTCTCTGCATATCCTCTATGTAGAAGAGCAGTGGGCATCAACCCTAGTCTTTGACAGCTACAGGGTGTCAGCTTTTCTTTCAGCCTACCACAAACAGAATTGATTCTGCAAATCAAGGTCCTAATAATTAGTTGATTATTTCAATCAGGTGAGCTGAGCTGGAACAAAAGCCTGCATACCCTGTGGTTCTCAATGACCAGGACTGGAAACCACTACTAGGGTTAGCCCCAGCCTTAGACCTCACACTAAACTCAAAACACATTCATATATTCCATACATAAGCAGTACATCAACAGGTCAACTCCGGTCAACAGAAGTAAGTTGATATTTGAATTATGTCTTGAGGTGGTTGTAAAAGCATTTTGCTTCTGTTTAATAACAGAGTAGAAATAGTGTTCAATCTTATTTTTCAATTACGTTCCATAAAATATCTTGTAATTTCCTCTTCAAGGAATACATACGGTACAGTGTATGTAATGTGAATGTGACAGATAAATATGAGTTGGGTTAACTGGTTTAGAGAGAGTTGTAAATCACTGTACTGTGATTCTCTGTCTCAACGGGTTTAATTAGTCCAGAAACTCTTCTCTTGTCTGATGATTGACCCCCCCCACACACACTTCCTCCCTCCCCCTATCCTCACTGTAACAACCTACCACCATATAAATGCCCTGCAATTTGAAGACCAGTGGCCTCAGGAGACTGAGTTGCTACAAAGAGCTGAAAGAGTTGGAAATGGTCATTTCATAGCACTAGAATGGCTCGCCTGAGACCTGCGTAATGCCATCCTAATTGACTGTTGTATTTTCTTTGGCAAACATTACAGTCCCAGACATACCACAACATGGGTTATAGCTAGGCACTAGAATGTGATTATACTGTATGTTGAGTCCTTTGGAAGGATTGAAGTATAACCAAAACGAGTGTGTTTTAACATGATAAAACACTCATTCATTTAACAATATCTAGTGATGGACATTGCTTGAAACATGTATAGCCAAAGCACCAGATGAGTACGCAGGATGCTCAGATGGCCTGGTTCCACTTTACAAGATCAAATGGCTCTGCTAACAACATGATCTATACACCACTCTGGGTTGAGAAGTGGTCCTGTCCTGTTGTCAAACATTCAACCATCAAAAGGCATCAAGAAGGATTATCTTTGAGCAACATTATAACCCACTGTTTGTGTGGCCTGCTATTATCTGATGGTTGCCTGTGGTGTTACCCTATTTCATAGTACGTGAACAAGCCCATTTATCCCGATCTGTCATTTTCGAACTTGTGAGGAGGTATCTGTCAGTTCTCGTCCCAGGGGACAACTGGATGTGCAGGTTTTTGCTCCAATTGAGCTCTTCATTTAATTGACAGTTCAGTCCAACCTAATAAGTGCTTTAACAGATTTGAAATTGATTTGCTTGAATGCTTTGTTTTCACCGTTTACTTTGTGTGAAATACATGTTTGATTGACTTGCTTTGTTACATATAGTCCCTCAATATGGCAATTGTGATGAGGCATCAATTTTAATGCAGCATATAGTCAATTAAGAATGTGATAAGTGATAAGATACGGTACTACATAGTGGAAACACCAAAAAGTTGAACCAGACAGTTCTGGACATAAGATGTTACCTCCCAAGATGCGTGTAGTTTTACAACAATACTTTCAAAACAGAAATATGTATGGCTTTTTAACATATTTGTATGTAACATGCTCATAACAGTGGATATGTTCAAGAGCTCCTTTATTGAGGCCTTGAAGACGGCTGACTCATTGACCCACCTGAATATGGGTTATAAAAGACCAAATATCAGAGAAATATGTGGTGTGTCTTTATTAAAGTTGACAGTGCATCTGTACACCAACTATAAGGTGAAATTACTTACAAATGCTGTCAAAATAGGTTGAGGCCTATTTTGTATGAGCTCATTTGTAGTGATGCGTAGGCGGAATATATAGAAAGAGTATCTACCTACATCAAACCTATCCACACAGGATGGATCATGTGAGTCCGGTTCATATTACACTCATTCCTTCTATTGTGTAGGCCTACAGTAGGACTATATCCATGCAGGACTATATCCAATTAGTCTATCAAGCTACAAGTATCTGATAGTTAACTTGTGCTTTTAGATAATAAAATAATAATATAATGGATGTTTTTGTGCATAGCAATTTAAGTTGATACAATGTGGCTGGTTATTGGAATGATGGCCTTATGATTTGTCAAACATAGAAAAATATGTTTCATAATTCAATTTTGACAACTATTATACATGTAATATGATACTCTAAGTTCAAATGTGATGCATATAAAGCATTAAAGTTTGTATAGAGCATCTTTTGAAGGACTAGCAGGAGCAGAATGAGATGAGGGGTTATTTTGGTGATGGAGATTAAGGCAGCCTTTTTGTCATTTGTGCGAGACAAGCCATTCATCCATCCAGTTCACAGCCAAAAAAAGGCTGGTCCCAGAAATTAGCAGTTTCAGCTCAGCAGCAAAGTCGTCGGGCTGTGAAGGCAGAGAGAAATTGACTAATTAGCAATGCGCACTAAAACTTGACGGTTCTCTCTATAACAGCGAGGGAAGACTCGGTTTTTCTCCCCCTTTCTCTTTTCTTTCTTCCATAGATGTTTGAAATCGCAGTCATTTACGCTCGACAGTTTTTACAATAGCCTTGAGCCATAATTTTGCGAGTCTCTCCAGCATCCATACCCCTGCATGGTCTCTCTCCACCGGCCATGCACGACCGTTTCTCTCCCCAACCGTGGATTTCCTATTACTCTCGTTACGACTCACTGAGCCCCAGGCCCAAGGATAATGATGTGTTGTTTCTTGGTAGCATAATTTGTCACACGTATATTTCTTCTTCTTCTTCTCTTGCAGAAAGCACAGCTCCCTCTCACACACTCACACACTTCTTGTTAATTCAGAAGAACAAATTATCAACGTCAACAAATAACCTGAAATAGTGACTTTATGAGTTGAAATCAATCATTATTTTGAGGCACCGACCATAGACTTTTAAAGGAAAGGAATACAGCTAAAGAAAAGGAGAACAAAGGAAAGCCAAGTGAGAATATTGGGAACCTAAAGCTTTACTTTCTTTTTTGTCAAGATCGTAAGTCAGGTAAGTTTGGCTTGTTCTCAAGCAAGCTGCTCACATCATTTAGTTGTGACAGGCGCTTTAGAAAATGTGGCGACTATGAAACAAGGTAGTAGAGGACGCTTATATCAAGTTTACAAACATATTTCACACAGTAAATGCATGTTTAGCGTTATACAGCAACATACTCATGTGCGTGTTTCATTTATATTTGTTGGATAGCTGCATTGAATTAATAATTTCTGATACTCACGTCTGAATAGTCGTAACTCAGGTATAAGGGAAAACGCACACGCACAGTGATGATGTCGGCTGTGTGAGGGACAAACTAATTGCTTTTGTATCACTCCGTGCGTGCATTTGTGGATGTGTAAATTTGATCATTGTGAGAGTGCAGCAAGATAAGAGGAGAACGATAAGTGTTAGCTGAATGCTGCATAGTATCCGTGCACGGCACCGTTGGGGTTGCCTTTTCCTCTTATCCAACAACTTAAATTGCGTTATCGAAGATGATAAGGCGATGCAGCATCTCCTATAATATTTTGTTTTGACAGTGCGCTTCAAACAGCAGCGTCCATTTCAAATGATCTTGTCTTGAACGACTGACAATAGCAAGGGAATAGCACATTATTGGGACTATACGTTTTTGTTTTCTCTTCCGACCTGAGCCAAAGTTCAAATGATACCGGACTGAACGATATTGTTCACTGTAGAACAATATCGGAGGGAGCAGCATGACGGTTTACAAGTTCAGTCGTGTGTATATCCACCATTTAACCATTATGCTCGGTATAACGTGAAGGTATTAGAGACAATTTCACCCTGACTGTAATGATGATATCATGTTATGTTATTCACAAATAAATGGTCTAGAGGTAGGCTAAATGGCTTGCGTGGTGTATTTGTTGCCTAGGTGGCGTTAACAGTCAGGAAGTCATGTCCAGATCCGGTGATAGAACCTCCACCTTTGACCCTACACACAGTGACACCCTGCTGCACGGGCTCAACCTGCTATGGAGGAAACAGCTTTTCTGTGATGTGACTCTCACTGCCCAGGGACAGCAGTTCCACTGCCACAAAGCCGTGCTGGCGTCCTGCTCACAGTATTTCAGGTCTCTCTTCTCCAGCAGTCATATGCTCAACAACGAGGGGACCAACAACAACAAAGACCAGGGGAGCAGTGGTACCCCGTCTTCCTCCCCCGATGACAAGCTGATGGCCAGCCCCCGGCCCATCAACAACTTGGTCCTTCAGGGCTGCTCCTCCATCGGACTACGGCTAGTGCTGGAGTACCTGTACACTGCCAATGTCACGCTCTCCCTGGACACTGTGGAAGAGGTGCTCTCGGTCAGCAAGATCCTCAACGTCCCTCAGATCACCAAGCTCAGCGTGCAGTTCCTCAACGACCAGATCTCTGTGCAGAACTACAAGCAGATCTGCAAGATCGCGGCGCTGCACGGCTTGGACGAGACCAAGAAGCTGGCCAACAAGTACCTGGTGGAAGATGTGCTGCTGCTGAACTTTGAGGAGATGTGCGCCATGCTGGAYGCTCTGCCGCCCCCGGTGGAGTCGGAGCTGGCTCTCTTCCAGATGTCTGTGCTGTGGCTGGAGCATGACCGGGAGACTCGCATGCACTACGCCCCAGACCTGATGAAGAGGCTGCGCTTCGCCCTCATTCCGGCCCCGGAGCTGGTGGAGAGGGTGCAGTCGGTTGACTTCATGAGGAGTGACCCAGTGTGCCAGAAGCTGCTGATGGATGCCATGAACTACCACCTGATGCCCTTCAGACAGCACTGCAGGCAGACCACAGCCAGCAGGTGAGGAGACGCACACACACACACACACACACACACACACACACACAAATAAGGGTTAGGAGTGGTGTGTAAGAAGTCGTTAGCAAAGGTTAATAAAGGTACTACATACTGCATACTTGCTTACGGTTTGGGTTAGTGAGGATGCTTTAGAATGGTCTACCTTATTTTGCATACCATCTCAATTCCAACGCTACACTATCTAACTTAGTTAACTCTTGGTAAAATTGTTTTTTCTCTGTAAAGGTTTTAAGTGCTGAAAAAATGGAGGAACGTACATTTAGTCAATAGTTGTACAGTACATTCAGGCATTTCTTCTGAAATAAGAAATTATTCTTATTTCCTATATATTCCAAAAATATATAGGTCACTCATAACTTAACGTAGGCACACATGTAAAAATATGACATAAGAGCACATGAGCATTTGTGTTGACATAACCTGGGTAGATATCACCTATAACTTATAACCTATTTATACACAACCAGTAGGTATATTTCTTTATTAGCAAGGACAGGAAAACAACTCATGGGTTATAGAGTTATAGGTCTGAGTGATCCATACTTAGGAAAGTTGCTTGGTCTGCCTCACCTACAGTACACAACCATGGGAGAGTACTGCATGGCCAGGTATGCTTGTCATGGTCTGTTTGTCATGATGAGCATTTTCAGAGATAATTAATGGACAGGATGTTGACAGGAAGATGATTGATTGGCAGTGCTTTATGATGCTGTTGTTTATAGAACACAATTTAGTTATTATAAGTCTCAAGTATTATGGAGCAATTTTGACTTTTATATTTGTCTAACGTTATCTGCTTCATTCAGAAACAGTAGACTATATGATTGGAAAAATATTCTCACAGTATTGTAGAAAATAGAAACAGTTGTGGGGTACTATTTATTTACCAGGGTAATTTATGGCATGGGTAATTTCACAATTTCTTTCTCACAATATCTTTATAGAGCACATAAGTGGAAATCCAATAAACAGTTTTATCATAAATTCAGAGTAGAAACAGCTGTGATATTACAAAGCTGATTTTCTGTATTTAGAGGTAACAATATTATTAGGAAGTATTATCATGTACATTCACATGATTGTTAAGATGTTACAGCTATGATCTACTGTATATAGCTCATATAGCGTTGGCCAATATGGACTTTTCTCCATGATAGGGAACATTATTTTGTTATCTAAATCTTCCATATAGAAAACAGTTACAGTGCTATCAGAAAGTACTCCAATAAATAAATCCAATAAAAAGCTATGTGGAATAGAGAGGGCCTGCATGTGCTGTAGCATGTAGCCATTGCCTAGTAGTCTCAGTGAGATACCCATAGATGGGTCCAGATACAGCAAGATCTAGGGTCTAGACTTCTCAAATTAATATCACAATCCACTGTTTCTCTCCCCTTAATTAATTAGCCTTATCTATGTTTAGTGGCCATTTGCAGATGAGAATAACCCCCAAAACACGAGTCGGCCAGTATCCAAGTGGGTGCATGAGAGGGCGGTCATTTAGTCAATCGTAAAACGAGAACGATGCAAATGCCTGGAATTAATGGCCAATGTTGTTTAAACGACTGTTACTTTGTGGTTAGTTGTTTAATTGCATTGCACTTAATTAGATGACTGGACTCAATGTACAGTAAAGTATGTGGCCCTGAAATTGTGTTTCACAAACCAACCCCACAGCTCAAGAATATGCTGCACAATTGGCTCAGAACTATCACATGGAGAGTCTTTGCCAATGGAATAGCAACATTTTATGTAGTAGTTGATCTACTGTGTATTGTCCAGTCATAATATTATTTGCCTCACTGTATGGCACCCTAGCACCCTGTAGAAAAGTTCTGATGAGTTCACACCTAATTGAACAGATATCTTTAGGCTSTAAACCCTCTTTAGACCGAAACCGAATGAAAAACAAGCCATTGAAAGCTTTATCATAAATTCAGAGAAAAAACAGCTGTGATATTACAAAGCCGATTTTCTGTATTTAGAGGTTACAATATTATTAACATTTTGTTACCAAATACATAGGAAGTATTATCATGTACATACGCATGATTGTTAAGACGTTACAGCGTTGATCTACTGATATATAGCTCATTTAGCGTTGGTCAATATGGATTTTCCACCATGATGGGAAACATTCTTTTGTTATCTAAATCTTCYATATAGAATACAGTTACAGTGCTTTCAGAAAGTATTCAGACCCCTTGACTTTTTCCATGTTTTGTTACTTCACAGTTTTATTCAAAATTTTAATTGAATCATTTTCTTCCYTTGTCAATCTACACACAATACCCCATAATGACCAAGCAAAAACAGAATTTTTATGTATTAAAAATAAAAAACATTTACATAAGTATTCAGACCCTTTACTCAGTACTTTGTTGAAGCACCTTTGGCAGCAATTACAGCCTCGAGGTTTCTTGGGTGTGACGCTACAAGCTTGGCACACCTGTATTTAGGGAGTTTCTCCCATTCTTCTCTGCAGATCCTCTCAATATTTTCAGGTTGAATGGGAAGCGTTGCTGCACAGCTGTTTTCAGGTCTCTCTAGAGATGTTCGATCGGTTTCAAGTTTGGGCTCTGGTTGGGCCACTCAAGGACATTCAGAGACTTGTCCCAAAGCCGCACCTGTGTTGTCTTGGCTGTGTGCTTAGGGTCTTTGTCCTGTTGGAAGGTGAACCTTCGCCCCGTCTGAGGTCCTGAGCGCTCTGGAGCAGGTTTTCTTGAAGGATCTCTCTGTACTTTGCTCCGTTCATCTTTCCCTCAATCCTGACTAGTCCCCTAGTCCCTGCCGCTGAAAAACATCCCCACAGCATGATGCTGCCACCACCATGCTTCATCGTAGGGATGGTGCCAGGTTTCCTCCAGACGTGACGCTTGGCATTCAGACCAAAGAGTTCAATCTTGATTTCATCAGACCAGAGAATCTTGTTTGTCATGGTCTGAGAGTCCTTTAGGTGCCTTTTGGCAAACTCCAAGTAGGCTGTCATGTGCCTTTTACCGAGGAGTGTCTTCCGTCTGGCCACTCTACCATAAAGGCCTGATTGGTGGAGTGCTGCAAAGAATGTTGTCCTTTTGGAAGGTTCTCCCATCTCCACATAGGAACTCTGGAGCTCTATCAAAGTGACCATCGGGTTCATGGTCACCTCCCTGACCAATGCCCTTCTCCCCCGATTGCTCAGTTTGGCCAGGCGGCCACCTCTAGGAAGAGTCTTGGTGGTCCCAAACGTATTCCATTTAAGAATGATGAAGGCCACTGTGTTCTTGGGGACCTTCAATGCTGCAGAAATGTTTTTGGTTACCTTCCCCAGATCTGTGCCTCGACACAATCCTGTCGCTGAGCTCTACGGACAATTMTTTTGACATCATGGCTTGGTTTTTGCTCTGTCAACTGCGAGACCTTATATAGACAGGTGTGTGCCCTTCCAAATAATGTCCAATCAATTGAATTTACCACAGGTGGACTCCAAGAAAGTTGTTGAAACATCTCAAGGATGATCAATGGAAACAGGATGCACCTGAGCTCAATTTCGAGTCTCATAGCAAAGGGTCTGAATACTTATGTAAATAAGGTATTTCTGTTTTTTATTTGAATACATTCGCAAAAATTTCTAAAAATATGTTTTCACTTTGTAATTATGGGGTATTGTGTGTAGATTAGTGAGGAAAACATTTAATTTCATACATTTTAGAACAAGGCTGTAACGTAACAAAATGTGGAAAAAGGAAAGGGGTCTGACTACTTTCGAAATGCGCTGTACATGGTGTCATGACTGTCCAGAGAATCCAAATAGATCAGTTTTGCAATGAATAACTTCAATCAGACCCACTCTCACCCGCAGAGGAGGGAGAAAATAACTAGTGGGGATTGACACTCACGTCCTGTTGTAAATGAAGGGAGAAGATCCAGGCCTGCGCTCTCAAGATTCACCAAAGGAATGTGCTTTGTCTCAACAGACCCTTTTTCCTGCTGAAACTCTAACACGTTCAAAAGCGAATAGTGGAACAATATTTCTAACGTAGAACGTGGGGTATGGTCTGAGGCGAACTATAGAACACTAATGTAATTTTGTTTGTTATTTTGTGATGTCATTAAAAATGTTATTAAAAAAAGGAAATACTGAAACTTGGAAAGTATACACACTACATATATGAAGTTTCCACACTATGCGTTGTGCATGTAATATGAAAAATGATAAAAGTGTTTTCCATAACTTTGCACAGTGACTAATCACCGCCCCGGAGTGAGGTCAGGGAGCGTGCTAGCCTGCCGGAACCGCCCCTTTCGAGCAAAAGGTATAAAGGATGGGTTAAGAAGTTAACACGGCACCAGAAAAGCGTGAAGCTTCAGCTACATGTTTAAAATGGTTTGAACTTTGAATCTCAACACGAGGTGGAGACGATAAACTCACCTCCCGGACAATCACTGGTATGGCGGATTAGCTGTCCTAAGTAAAGTATCTTCGAAAGGGAATTTAAGCTCAAACCATCGTATTACGCTACTCTCATCACCACACTGGGGAACCATCGATACGGCTGGTAAGCCTTTCTTCAAAGAAGCATCTTCAAGAGAAAATGGAAGGAACATCAACTCTGTAGTTCTGTTCAGGACTAAACGACTAGTCACCGGATACCGGATAACTACGAAGAAGGACAACAGTAGAAGACTTGTTGGAACCCATTTTGGACTATCAGAGCCTTACAAGCGTGCCGAGAAAATGCCCTACCCCCTTTCCAAGGCTGCCCGGTTCACTGAGAGACCGCCGGCGAACCCAGGCATTTCACGTAAATACATTCATGATTTTTCTCTCAAAGCGGGCGGCTGTTCGTGTGCAAAGTATATGGTTACTTTAGGTGGTAGTAGTTTCTGAGTGTTGCAATGTTAAGTGTCTCTGTCTCTCTCTCTATCTCTTCTTTAACAAGCAGCCATGTTATTGTCATTCCGCTAGGGACCTGTTTTCAGCGTGTTAAGTCTCCAGTCAATAACCGGTGCAGAATGTGTATGTTTATCTGTATTCCCATTTAAGTAGCTAGTAAATAAATAATTCAACCAATTTGTGCAGTACTGAATCATAATTCAGACTCCAGTTTTTGCAGATGCAAGGTTACGACTGTTCAGAATGATGATATGGTACAAGGTTATGATTAATACGTTGACTGTTTATAGATGTGATAGGTAAAGGCCTTATAGAGTTTAATTCGGGAGATGGTAACTCTTTAAAGAACCGCTCTCGTGGTGCCCCAGATCCTAATGAGTTAGTTACATGATTAATTGAATTGGGTAACAATTAAACATAGTTAGTTAATTAGATAAAGAACAGTCTTCAGATTAATGTTAAAGTCAAGTCACGACAATGGGCTACAATTCAATGAATTTGTTGGGATTAGTTACAATTGGCTTTCTACGTAATCCTTCTAACCCCCCCCCCCCTTAAAAGAGTTAGATGCACTATTGTAAAGTGGTTGTTCCACTGGATATCATAAGGTGAATGCACCAATTTGTAAGTCGCTCTGGATAAGAGCGTCTGCTAAATGACTTAAATGTAAATGTACTCAACAAAAACAGTTCTCTGTTTGTTTATGTGTGCAAGTGGTTGTTTTATTTAATCTATATCTGTTATGTAATCTACGTTTCCCGGCTCTTGTCCCCCCCAACCCAACCCACTCCATACCCTAACCCACCTCCACATCCCAACGCCTAAACCCGAATCGCTCCAAATCCCAACCCCCTCCACACCCCGAAACCCTCAACACCTCACCCACACTACTCCAGGATTCGTTCCAATAAGAGGATGCTGTTGTTGGTGGGTGGCTTGCCCCCTGGACCCGATCGACTCCCCAGTAATCTGGTCCAGTACTACGATGACGAGAAGAAGACATGGAAGATCCTCACTAGTGAGTAGAAACCCTATCTTTTACCGATATGCTCTTTCTGTTATAAGCTTATTTAATAAAGAGGGATCAACATTCCAACGTGTCAACGTACACATTTTTCTACTTCATATTCATCATCTCCAGGAACATCCCAACATCAACATATGTGAAAATGGAGCGTTTCTATGTTTTGTAGTCAGAAAGATAGAGGAAGATAAGTGTTTACAAACCTTTGCCTACTTATAGTTGGTTAGAATCACATAATGCACACCAGATGAAAAAAAATKAAAAAAAATCGAATTACATCGTTGATCATCTGATGTGCATTTTTTTGACTACAAATCATAAAAATATAAAATTTTCACATATGTTGATGTTGTGGTGGGGCTGGAGATAATGAACCTTAAGTTAAACAATTGTGTAATGTCCCTTTAATCGATTTTTGGGTTGAATTCACAAAAAGTAATCGACATAATAATTTAACCAGATTTCAATCACAAATCAATGACAGAATTTTAAGAAGTGGTTTATTTCAAGTTGAACATTCCTGAGCACAGGTTCATTTCCAGGTAAAATGAAGGGAAGAACAAAATGAGTTCCTTAAATCCTAGAGGTAATGATGTTCACTATCACTTTTAATGTACGTTTTTTAAACTGAGCGTGGCTTTACAGTCACAGCCCTGTGGCGTGGAGCTTTCTGCCTGGATTCCCTTGTTTTTGCTGAAATCTCTTGGCAAAGATGCATGGCCAGATTTATAATAATCTAATAATCTTGTGAGGTGTAGATGTAACATTATATAATTAAATGTTACTGTCCAGCTGCTTTAAAATAAAATAATATTAAGTTATAATATATTATTATAAATATTGAATATGCCAGATATATAGCAGAGCGAGGGAAGGAGAAAACATCCCTCCAAGATGATAAAACCATTTGGTAATTGGACATGCATGAACGTCTTGAAAAACCTTGCAAAGCCAAAAGATAATTGTGTGGGTATTTTTTTGCCCAATAATATGTTAAAATATAATTTTTCCCGCAAATGTTGACAATGAATTGAATAATTCTAAAATTCATAATTACATTGATTTTATGGTACATTTGAAGTTGGAAGTTTACATACACCTTAGCCAAATACATTTAAACTCAGTTTTCACAATTCGTGACATTTAATCCTAGTAAAAATTCCCTGTTTTAGGTCAGTTAGGATCACCACTATTTTAAGAATGTGAAATGTCAGAATAATTGTAGAGAGAATGATTTATCTCAGCTTTTATTTCTTTCATCACATTTCCAGTGGGTCAGAAGTTTGCATATACTCAATTAGTATTTGGAAGCATTGCCTTTACATTGTTTAACTTGGTTCAAACAAGCTTCCCAGAATAAGTTGGGTGAATTTTGGCCCATTCCTCCTGACAGAGCTGGTGTAACTGAGTCAGGTTTGTAGGCCTCCTTGCTCGCACACGCTTTTTCAGTTCTGTCCACAAGTTTTCTATAGGATTGAGGTCAGGGCTTTGTGATGGCCACTCCAATACCTTGACGTTGTTGTCCTTAAGCCATTTCGCAACTTTGGAAGTATGCTTGGGGTCATTGTCCATTTGGATGACCCATTTGCGACAAAGCTTTAACTTCCTGACTGATGTCTTGAGATGTTGCTTCAATATATCCACATAACTTTCCTGCCTCATGATGCCATCTATTTTGTGAAGTGCACCAGTCCCTCCTGCAGCAAAGCACCCACACAGCATGATGCTGCCACCCCCGTGCTTCACTGTTGGGATGGTGTTCTTTGGCTTGCAAGCTTCCCCCCTTTTCCTCCAAACATAACGATGGTCATTATGGCCAAACAGTTCTATTTTTGTTTCATCAGACCAGAGGACATTTCTCCAAAAAGTACGATCTTTGTCCCCATGTGGAGTTGCAAACCGTAGTCTGGCTTTTTTATGGCGGTTTTGGAGCAGTGGCTTCTTCCTTGCTGAGCGGTCTTTCAGATTTTGTCGATATAGGACTCGTTTTACTGTGGATATAGATACCTTTGTACCTGTTTCCTCCAGCATCTTCACAAGGTCCTTTGCTGTTGTTCTGGGATTGATTTGCTCTTTTCGCACCAAAGTATGTTCATCTCCAGGAGACAGAACTAATTTCCTTCCTGAGCGGTATGACGGCTGCGTGGTCCCATGGTGTTTATACTTGCGTACTATTGTTTGTACAGATGAACGTGGTACCTTCAGGCATTGGTAATTGCTCCCAAAGATGAACCAGACTTGTGGACGTCTACAATGTTTTTCTGAGGTCTTGGCTGATTTCTTTTGATTTTCCCATGATCTCAAGCAAAGAGGCACTGAGTTTGAAGGTAGGCCTTGAAATACATCCACAGGTACACCTCCAATTGACTGAAATGATGTCAATTAGCCTATCAGAAGCTTCTAGAGCCATGACATAATTTTCTGGAATTTTCCAAGCTGTTTAGAGGCACAGTCAACTTAGTGTATGTAAACTTCTGACGCACTGGAATTGTGATACAGTGAAATTTGTGGAGTGGTTGAAAAACGAGTTTTAATGACTTCAACYKTATATAGTTGATGGTAGAACTCTACCAGAGTATATAATGCGCACAGAACACAAACAAATGATCTATTGGCTACTGCAAGTACAAAGAACAAGCTTTCTATTACACTACTATCCCATAATGAAAAAGCAAAAACAGGTTTTTAGAAATGTTTGCTAATTATTAAAAAAAACTGAAATATAATATTTACATAAGAATTCAGACCCTTTACTCGGTACGTTGTTAAAGCACCTTAGGCAGCAAATACAGCCTACAGTCTTCTTGGGTATGATGCTACAAGCTTGGCACACCTGTATTTRGCAAGTTTCTCCCATCCTTCTCTGCAGATCCTCTCAAGCTCTGTCAGGTCGGATGTAGAGCTTCGCTGCACAGCTGTTTTCAGGTCTGTTTTCAGATGTTCGATCGGGTTCAAGTCCGGGCTCTGGCTGGGACATTCAGAGACTTGTCCCGAAGCTACTCCTGCGTTGTCTTGGCCGTGTGCTTCTGGTCTTTGTCCTGTTGGAAGGTGAACTTTCACCCCAGTCTGAGCACTCTGGAGCAGGTTTTCATCAAGGATCTCTCTGTACTTGGCTCCGTTCATCTTTCCCTCAATCCTGAATAGTCTCCCACTCCCTGCAGCTGAAAAACATCCCCACAGCATGATGCTGCCACCACCATGCTTCACCGTAGGGATGGTGCCAGGTTTCCTCCAGATGTGATGCTTGGCATTCAGTTCAAAGAGTTAAATCTTGGTTTCATCAGACCAGAGAATCTTGTTTGTCATGGTCTGAGTCCTTTAGGTGCAAACTCCAAGTGGGTTGTCATGTGCCTTTTACTGAGGAGTGGCTGGAGTGCTGTAAAGATGGTTGTCCTTCTGGAAGGTTCTCCTATCTCCACAGAGGAACTCTGGAGCTCTGTCAGTGTAAGCATTGGGTTCTTGGTCACCTCCCTGACCAAGGCCCTTCTCCCCCGATTGCTCAGTTTGGCCAGGCGGCCAGCTCTAGGAAGAGTCTTTGTGGTTCCAAAATTCCTCCATTTAAGATTGGTGGAGGCCACTGTGTTCTTGGGGACCTTCAATGTAGAAATGTTTTGGTACCTTTCCCCAGATCTGAGTCTCGACACAATCATGTCTCGGAGCTCTACTGACAATTCCTTCGACCTCATGGCTTGGTTTTTGCTCTGACATGCACTGTCAACTGTGGGATCTTATATATACAGGTTTGTGCCTTTCCAAATCATGTCCAATCAATTGAATTTACCACAGGTGGACTCCAAGAAAGTTGTTGAAACATCTCAAGGATGATCAATGGAAACAGGATGCACCTGAGCTCAATTTCGAGTCTCATTGCAAAGGGTCTGAATACTTATGTAAATAATGTTTTTCTGTTTTTTTTATTTTTAATACATTTGCAAAAACGTCTAAAAACCTCATTTCACTTTGTAATTACAGGATGTTGTGTAGATTGATGAGTGAACTTTTTAGAACAAGGCTGTAAGTCAAGGGGTCTGAATACTTTACAAATACACTTTATAGTTTTTTTTTACAACCTTAATGTTACTAGACAAGTCAGTTTAGAACAAATTCTTATTTACAATGACGGTCTACTTGTAAAGCCCCCCCGGCCAAACCCTCCCCTAACCCAGATGACGCTGGGCCAATTTTGCACTGTTCTACGGGACTCCCGATCGCAGCCGCTTAGGATCGAACCCGGGTCTGTAGTGAGGCCTCTAGCACTGTGATGCAGTGCCTTAGACCACTGCACCACTCAGGAGTTTAGTGTCCTATGCTCAGTCTCACCTGGTTATGTTGACCCTTTGAGACACACCATTATATTCTTGCCACATTCCAAAGATCAAACAGGTGCTAATGTTAAACCTTATCTGTCCTTTGCAGCGGGCATCATCATCATCTTTTGTCTCTCAGTTGAGTTGTTGTCCTCTTGTCTGGCGGGGAGCATCTCTCACTAACGTCTCTCCATTCATAGGTATTAACCACTGGCCTATGCTGTCAAATACCCTGTATACTCTCTCACAATACAATACAACTTTCTAGTCCATTTGTCACAACTGTTCTCAATCCCACCCCAGACAACACACAAACAACACTCACTTTGTGCCCATAGTTATTTCTGGTCATGGTCTGGTGGTGCGAGTATCATGTACCATGATACCATTTTAACACATACCATCTGTAGCTAGATTGAATTGTAGTAGTGTTCCCAAATATTACCCACCTGTTTACTATCTGTCAATACTCAGCAAGTTAATTATCTGCTCTATTAACTGTTACGTTAATGGTATTTTAACTATTTTAACATTTGCCTTAGGTTTTTTCATACATGTACATGATTTGGAAAGACAGGTATGCATACACAATGACTTACAAGCCCCCATTGATATTTCACTGTTGACGTTTTTTTCCATTAAAACTAATCGATATGTGTAACAGTGTAAAACAACTAAAAGGTCAATGGGGATTACCATTATTCAAAACTTAAAGTTAACGCTCAGATGGTCCGTGTCTGAGTGGAAGGACAAAACTGCAAAATCATCCCCTTAACGTAACACATCGATCGCCACCTGATGGAGCTGCTACACACTGGATGTGAAATAGAGGATGATTAACATTCAATCATAACTTTTCAAGAAGGCAAAGCCTGAGAGGGACAACGTTTGATTAAGACGTTTATCAACACAGTTTAAGGAGAATCTGATCGCTCTCGTCGCGTCAGATCACTGCAGCTCGTCTGCTCTAGAAACTAGAGGAACACTTGCTTGCCATCTAGTGTACCTATAGCAGCGTGAAGAAGCAGGGGAGGAAAGTAAGACAGAGACAGTGGCTCATTGAAAGTAGTRACTGTCTGTCCACAGGCTGATTCTACAGTACCCGAGTCAACATTGCATTAACACCTGATGGCTTCAAAAATACATCTTTATCCAAACACAGTACTGAACAAAAGAATGCAATGCGGTGGGATGCAACACTAATGACGTTCGATGGCAGTAGTAACGCAACGTTGGTTGGTCCAGTTGCGGTTGAGTTATTCAGTCGACCCCGACCAAGCGTGTTTCAATGCGAGGTATCTAACTCCCTCTAGTGAGCCTGAGAGTTTACTGTAAAGCTAAGACAAGGCCAATTCTAAGGGGCTGGGTTTCTGCCCCATAGTTGTCTTACTGTTTAGGCTCCAGTCGTAAGTTAGGGGACAATTAATTGACAAAAATGTTTGATATCAACATCTTTCAACATCATGATCCCTGATCAAATTAATTAGCCAACTTGAACGTGTTATGGATAGTAAAACCACTGTTTTGAGTCGTGTTATTACCTTTACCCCTTATTGGAGGCAAAGTGTCTGGTTACCTATGTAAATAAGGTATCTTTTTTTTTTTAATGATAAATTAGCAACAATTTCTAAAAACCTGTTTTTGTTTTGACATTATGGGGTATTGTGTGTAGATTGATGAGGGGAGAAAATGATGTAATCCATTTTAGAATAAGGCTGTAACGTAACAAAATGTGGAAAAGTGACGGGGTCTGAATACTTTCCGAATGCACTGTTTAAAAAAATATATATGTTACTTCATTATATATTTTACTCCCCTAATTGGAGTAAACTAATGGGCAACAACATTTAGGCTTCTACTTCCAGCTTATACATACTATGTACATTTTACGGACACAGTATTTTTTACATTAGTTATCTTGTTGTTTTTTGCCCCTCCCTTCAACTGAACCCCTCCCATCTATCTCTGAACACCATTTTGATTTCTGTTTTCCATGTAGTTTCCAACTGTGCTGAGATGTTTCACAAGTTCTGAACCTTTCCATTCTCATAGTTTTTAAAGATTGTAAATTACATTTTTTTTGGTTAAGAGCATTATTATATTATTGATCGATTGACTGTGACTTTTTACATCACCCATTAGTGCTATTTGCAGAGTTAGCGCCAGGTAAATGTTGCAATTCTTTAGCCATTCCTGAACTTGTGACCAAAATCAAGTCACATACTGTATGGACAGTACCAAAACAAATGATCTAATGGTTCTGTCTCTTCGCAGCAAAATCTGCAGAGCTGTGATGGTTTATCCCTCCTATATATAACATTCTATTGGTTGCAAGGATTTTGGATAATCATTTAAATGGAAAAATTGTAACTTTTGAATCAAGCGTTTTGTGTATCAGATCATAAATTGTGTCATGGAAACGATACAAAGAAAATCTCTTCCCAACTATTTTGCAATCTATATGGCACAGTTGTTAATCCTTAAAATAAACTGGTATACTTTTCTATTTATCACAATTTTCTTTAACCAATTTTGGTCTTTAATGCAGAAAGGTTCCTTACTTTATCCCACTTCCACTTGCTCTCTTTCATTTTTGCCGTAATGCTGCAATTAGTTGGCTGTAATTTTGAGTAGAGCAGACATTTCCTACCCTAACCAGAAACCGTGGATGGATGGCGGCATTCGCACGAAACTTAAAGCGCGTTCCACCGCATTTAACCATGGAAAGAGGTCTGGGAATATGACTGAATATAAACAGTGTAGTTATTCCCTCCGCAAGGCAATCTAACAAATGCCAGTACAGGTGGACAAGGTGGAGTCGCAATTCAACGGCTCAGACACGAGATGTATTTTGCAGGGTCTACAGGAAATCATGGACTACAAAAAGAAAACCAGCCACGTCACGGACACCGATGTCACGCTTCCAGACAAACTAAACACCTTCTTTGCCCGCTTTGAGGATAATACAGCGCCACTTGTTAGCGGCCTGCTAACAAGGACTGCGCCTCCCCCTCTCCTTCTCCATGGCTCACGTGAGTAAAGCATTTAAACGCTTTAACCCTCGCAAGGCTGCTGGCCCAGACGGCATCCCTAGCCACGTCGTCAGAGCATGCGCAGACCAGCTGGCTGGTGTGTTTACAGACATATTCAATCGCTCCCTATCCCAGTCTGTTGTCCCCACATGCTTAAAGATGGCTATCATTGTTTCTGTACCCAAGAAGGCAAAGATAACTGAACTAAATGACTACTGCCCCGTAGCACTCACTTCTGTCATCATGAAGTGATTTGACAGACTTGTCAAGGATCATATCACCTCCACCTTACCGGCCACCCTAGACACTCTTCAGTTTGCATATCACCCCAACAGGTCCACAGACGACGCAATCACAATCACACTGCACTCTGCCATATCCCATCTGGACAAAATTAATACCTATGTAAGAATGCTGTTAATTGACTACAGCTCAGCATTCAACACCATAGTACCTTCCAAGCTCATTATCAAGCTGGAGGCCCTGGGTCTCAACCCCGCCCTGTGCAACTGGATCCTGGACTTTCTGACGGGCCAACCCCTGGTGGTGAAGATAGGAAACAACATCTCCACTTCGCTGATCCTCAACACTGGGGCCCCACAAGGGTGCGTGCTCAGCCCCCTACTGTACTCCCTGTCCGCCCACGACTGCGTGGCTATGCACGCCTCCAACTCAATCATCAAGTTTKCAGATGACACAACAGTAGTGGACTTGATTACCAGCAACAACGAGACAGCCTACAGGGAGGAGGTGAGGGCACTCGGAGTGTGATGTCAGGAAAACAACCTCTCACTCAACGTCAACAAAACAAAGGAGATGATTGTGTGCTTCAGGAAACAGAAGAGGGAGCACCCCCATATTCACATTGGAGGGACAGCAGTGGAGAAGGAAGAACGTTTTAAGTTCCTCGGCATACCTATCACAGACGAACTGAAATGGTCCACCCACACAGACAGTGTGGTGAAGAAGGCGCAATAGCGCCTCTTCAACCTCAGGAGGCTGAAGAAATGTGGCTTGTCACCTAAAACTCTGACAAACTTTTACAGATGCCCAATCGAGAGCATCCTGTCGGCCTGGTACGGCAACTGCACCGCCCTCAACCGCAAGGCTCTCCAGAGGGTGGTGCGGTCTGCACAACGCATCACCGGGGGCAAACTACCTGCCCTCCATGACACCTACAGCACCCGATGTCACAGGAAGGCCAAAAAAGATAATCAAGGACATCAACCATCCGAGCCACTGCCTGTTCACACCGCTACCATCCAGAAAGCGAGGTCACTACAGGTGCATCAAAGCTGGGACCGAGAGACTGAAAAACAGCTTCTATCTCAAGGCCATCAGACTGTTAAACAGCAATCACTAACTCAGAGAGGCTGCTGCCTACATTGAGACCCAATCACTGGCAACTTTAACAAATGGATCACTAGTCACTTCATACAATGCCACTCTAAATAATGCCAGTTTAATAATGTTTACATATCTTACATTACTCATATCACATGTATATACTGTATTTTATACCATCTATTGCATCTTGCCTGTGTGGCTCAACCATTGCTCATCCATATACTTACATGTACATATTCTCATTCACCCCTTTAGATTTGTGTGTATTAGGTAGTTGTTGGGGAATTGTTAGATTACTTGTTAGATTTTACTGCACTGTCAGAACTAGATGCACAAGCATTTCGCTACACTCACATTATCATCTGCTAACCATGTGTATGTGACAAATAACATTTGATTTGATTTCCATATATATTTGCTAGCTGCATGTGTGACATAACTCCACCAGTCATATTTATAATATAATTTACAAAGATTAAATAGTCTTTTTTTTTATCAATTAGTATATTTGAATTTAACCATAATGTTTGTTGTAATATTTGTTCAGTATTTTCTGGTGGATTAAACTGAAATTACAACCTTCAATGGCTTGTTTTTAAAATAGCGATATTTTKGAGATGATTTCATTTTAAAATAACCTAAAGTGAGAGGTTGTAATCTGAATATTGGGAAAAAAAGCCATTATTGAACATGGGGTGAGACATTCTTACTAATCTTCTAGAGAACCAGTTCGGATTTAAGTATTGCTTTTGTATGATTGAAGCCTTTAGTGAGAGGTCTAATGCTTAATATTTAATAAGTGCTGCCCTCCGAATTCATATTCATCATATAAATAGGCCTGCTTAATTTTGTCTTGCTTGCCGTTCCAAATAAAATTGTATATGCTTTGCTCATTTAAAAAACAAGTTGCTAGTGTAGGCCATAAGTTAAAAGGTAAATTGGGATATGACTAAAGAGTTAATCAGGGAGATTTTTCCACAAATAGACAGGTATTTTCCTTTCCATGGTCACAAGATCTTATCTATTTTTGTTAACTTTCTATAAAACAAATTGTAGTGAGATAAGTTCTCTCTTCGGGATATGATTACTGAGTATGTTCACTTCATCATCAGACCATTTTATTGGTAAACTACACGGTAATGTAAAAGTTGTATTTTTTAGTGATCCAATCCGTAATATAGTACATTTATCATAATTTGGTTGTAATCCAGAGATGTTAGAAAAATTGTATAGATCCTCTATGAGGCTGTGGAGGGATCCAAATTGTGGATTTCAAAGAAAACATGAATCATCAGCGTACAATGACACTGTTGTTTTTAAGCCCTGGATTTCCAGCCCCTTGATATTATTGTTGTATCTGATTTTAATAGCTAACATTTCGATGGCCATAATAAATAGATATGCCGATAGTGGACAACCTTGTATTACTCCTCTTGACAGTTTAATACTTTCTGAGAAGTAGCCATTATTTACTATTTTACACCTAGGGTAACAATACATAACTTTAACCCATTGAATAAGAAATTCTTCAAAATTGAAATATTCCAGGCATTTATATATAAATTCCAGTCGTACTTTATCAAATGCCTTTTCAAAGTCAGCTATGAATACCAGGCCTGGTGTCCCAGATTTTTCATAGTGTTCTATCGTTTCCAGTACTTGTCTTACATTATCTCCAATGTATCGTCCATGTAAAAACATATCTGATTAGAATGGATAATATCCAACAATATGTTTTTAATACTTGTGCTATCCATTTTTCTAGAATTTCTGCATCACAACAGTGAAGTGTAAGGGGCCTCCAATTTTTTTAATGGACTGGATCTTTTTTTCTATCACTTGGGTCCTATTTCAGTAACAATGAAAATCAGATCTTCTTGTTGAGAATCTGATAATCTATAATTTTTATGGTTAAAACATGCTAATAATGGTCCTCTGGTATACCTCCATGAATCTACTTGTTCTAATAAATCCATGATATTTGTGATTTCCTTAAATGCATGAGGGTAATAGTTTGTAGTGTGATTTCCTTTACGGTCCATTGAGGTATTTAAAACCGTATTATAATCTCCCACCATAATAACAGTCTTGTATTGCTTGTAAGCTTGATCAATTATTATACATATTTTTAAAGAAGCGTTGATCATCATTATTTGGACTGTAATTTAAAAAGAATCCATCTACTAATTAATATCATCAACCCTTTTGAATTTCTTTGGGAGAACTATATTCTGTTCCTCATCAATCTACACACAATACCCCATAATGACAAAGCAAAAACATGTATAAAAAAAAACAGAAATGCCTTATTTACATAAATATTCAGACCCTTTGCTATGAGTCTCGAAATTGAGCTCAGAAGCATCCTGTTTCCATTGATCATCCTTGAGATGTTTCTACAACTTGATTGGAGCCCACCTGTGGTAAATTCAATTGATTGGACATGATTTGGAAAGGCACACACCTGTCTATATAAGGTACCACAGTTGACAGTGCATGTCAGAGCAAAACCAAGCCACGAGATTGAAGGAAATGTCTGTAGCGCTCCGAGACAGGATTGTGTCGAGGCACAGATCTGGGGAAAGGTACCAAAACATTTCTGCAGCATTGAAGGTCCCCAAGAACACAGTGGCCTCCATCATTCTTAATTCTTAAGCCTAGGCGTCCCGCCAGCGGGACAACTTCCGGTAAAACTGGAGGGCGCGCAATTCAAATAAATAATCATAAAAACTATGGATATTAAACATTTAGGTACATAAGTGTCTTATATCGGTTGAAAGCTTAAATTCTTGTTAATCTAACTGCACTGTCTGATTTACAGTAGCTATTACAGCGAAAGCATGCCATGCGATTGTTTGAGGATGGCGCCCCAAATCAAAATATGTTTCCACCGGCACAGGTTTCATAAATTCACAAATAGCAATTAAATATTCACTTACTTTTGGAAAATCTTCCTCTGATTTGTCATCCAAAGGGACCCAGCTATAACATGTAGTGTCGTTTTGTTAGATAAAATCCTTCTTTGTATCCCAAAAAGTCTGTTTAGTTGGCGCAATCAATTTGAGTAATCCACTCGTTCAACATGCAGAGAAAGGAATCCGAAAATCTACCCCTAAACTTTGTTTCAACAAGTCAAAATACGTTTCTATTTACTCCTCAGATACCCTAAAATGTAATCAAACTATAATATTTCTTACGGAAAGAAGTATGTTCAATAGGAAACCGATTCTGGATGGTTTTTCTTTGGATTTTCTCCTACCATATCTATTGTGTTATATTATCCTACATTATTTTAATATTTCTACAAAATTCAAAGTGTTTTCTTTCCAATGGTACCAATTATATGCATATCCTGGCTTTTGGAACCACCAAGGCTCTTCCTAGAGCTGGCTGCCTGGYCAAACTGAGCAAAGCGGGAGGAGAAGGGCCTTGGTCAGGGAGGTGACCAAGAACCTAATGGTCAATCTGACAGAGCTCCAGAGTTCCTCTGTGGAGATGACCAGTCAGGCCTTTATGGTAGAGTGGCCAGACGGAAGCCACTCCTCAGTATAAGGCACATGACAGCCCGCTTGGGGTTTGCCAAAAGACACCTAAAGGACTCTCAAACCATGATAAACAAGATTCTCTGGTCTGATGAAACCAAGATTGAACTATTTGGCCTCAATGCCAAGTGTCACGTCTGGAGGAAACCTGGCACCATCCCTACGGTAAAGCATGATGGTGGTAGCATCATGCTGTGGGGATGTTTTTCAGAGATCTTTGATGAAAACCTGCTCCAGAGTGCTCAGGACCTCAGACGGGGTCAAAGGTTCACCTTCCAACAGGACAACAACCCTAAGCACACAGCCAAGACATTGCAACAGTGGCTTCAGGACAAGTCTCTGGATGTCCTTGAGTGGACAGGAAAAGGGTCTGAGCTTGACCCAAGGAAAGAAAGAATAAGCATCCAAAAACACCCTTAAGCTAGACCAGCCTATTTCAACAACAGCTAACTAACTATCCAAAAATACAGTGGGTGGTCCGCCCAGTTCTAACTAGTGTATTGAACAAAGTTTACCTACGGGTAGTGTATGCCCATGGGCRCCCTGTTTGGTTACCCTCTTTTCCCACTATCAAACACACTCAAACACCATAATAAACACAATACTCACAGGTGGGGACAAAGTGACATGTAGATGCTAAACCACACAAGTGATCTACAGACATATGGCATTTACAGAGAGATTGCTACACAAAGAGATCGAGCTCCAGAGGAAACAACGGACAGGGTTTTTAAACCAAGGGAAAGGAACTGTGAGTAGGAGAAAAGGAGCAGGTGTCTTCTGATTAGCGATTGATTGATGACTGATTGGGGAATGATGATTGTCACCTGTGAGTAGGGGAGAAGGAGAGAAAAGAAATACACAGGATACACACAGAATACTTGTATCCGTAACAACGGCCGTGACTATAACCRAAGAAAATTATCTTAAAAGATAATACGGTCGGCATTTGATTGTGAGGTATTCTAGATCGGGTGAACAAAAGGACTTGAGTTTCTGTATGTTATCACAATTAAGCCATGAGTCGTTAATCATGAAGCATACACCCCGCCCTTCTTCTTCCCGGAGTGATATTTATTCCTGTCTGCGCGATGAACTGAGTATCCAAATGGCTGGTCCGATTCAGACAGTAAATCCCGACAGAGCCATGTTTCCGTGAAGCAGAGTATGTTACAATCCCAAATTTTTCTCTGGAAGGAGATCCTCGCACTGAGCTCGTCAACTTTATTATCCAGAGACTGAACATTAGCGAGTAATATACTCTGAAGTGGTGGGTGGTGTGCTCGCCTCCTAAATCGGACTAGAAGACCGCTCCACATCTCCTCCGCCCGCGTTGTTTTGGGTCAGCTTCTGGAATCAGTTCAATTACCCTGGGGGGTGCAAACAAAGGATCCACTTCGGGAACGTCATATTCCTGGTCGTAATGCTGGTAGCATTGTTCCATCCCCGAGCCCAACTCAAGAGAAGACTTGATGTGCGAATGCACATACAGTTGTAGCTTTTTGAGTAGGCATGCATAATTGAGTAAGAATAGGAAGATTTGATTAACCAATGTCAAGTCCTAGCTGATGGAGCTCAGATATACCCCCCTACCCTGAAACACATATGCTGGTCCCCCGTTGTGACCATTTTCCCAAGCATCTCTGTGCAGTCAGACCTTTTGATTATGTTGTGCTACCAGGGCCACAATCATTTACCCCCTCTCTGATTGTCCGAGTGTGACGCCCTCCCCGTGGGTTACTGCAGCTAGTGTTGCCAGCACTGCCACTACCTGGGTGAGGGCACCCCACCAGAAATCCCACAGGATAGGTACAAGGTCATCAAGGTTCTCATTAGCAGCTTTGAGAAATTCCTTGTATATTATGCTCACACATCTGGGGACTTTGGCATTGTTGGACCAACCCTGCCAGGCAGGCTCAGACTCTTGAGTGGCTATTGCTGCTTTAGTGGGTCTCTGACCGCTTTTATCGGCTAGTACTTACAGTAGGCCTATAAAACAGATAAGGACTTCTCCTTAGTGTGTGGGTCGCTCAGGTGGGTGTCTAGGTTATAGGGTTGGGGACCGTTCCATCATGATAGGACAATAAATATATATATATAGAGAGAATTAATTTAAAATGTATATCCCATATCTGATACAACCCCCAACTGTTGCGAACCAAATAGTAATAAGGAAAAAATTATGTGTAGGTGCTTTTTTCCCGAGGGAGATTACGTTTATGAATTTCCTGCATGGGCTGCGGGACAGTGGAATTATTACATTTCCCATACCAGAAACCATGGATAAATGGAAGCATTCACACAAAACTGAAAGCGCGAATCCCCGCATTTAACCTAGCAACCCCAGACTCTCCAGAGTGTGGTGCGGGCAGCCCAACGCACCATCGGGATCACACTGCCTGCCCTACTGGACATCTACAGCACCCGGTGTCACAGGAAACCCAAGAAGATCATCAAGAACCTCAGTCATCCGAGCCACAGCCTGTTCATGAAATGAAGAAGGCAAAGACAGTACAAGTGCATCAAAGCTGGGCCGAGAGACTGATAAACAGCTTCTATCCCCAGGCCATYAGACTGATAAACAGCCACCACTAGATAGCCTCTGCTCAATACCCTGCACTCTGCCAAGTACCCTACTCTGCCCCTCAGTCACTGTCACTAGCCAGATAGCACCGGGCACTGTACCCTGCACCTTAAGGACTTCTGCCATWWGTACATAGTCATTGAACACTAGCCACTTTAATTATGTTTACATACTATTTATATATCTACTGCTGTACAAAATGTTTGATTATTTTAAAATGTTGGATTATTGTGTGCTTGTTGACATTTACTGCATTGATTGATAGGAACTAGGAACATAAGCAYTTCGCTGCACCCGCCATAACACCTGCTCAGCGGTGTATGCGATCAATAACATTTGATTTAACTAAAAGAACCACTCGTTCAAATCTTTAAACATCAACTGAATGTTAAATATTAAGGCATTTAAGGAAATCTGACACCTACACGCTCCTTCCATTGTGATGCACTGAAGTCAGGGACTATAATCCCCTTTCCTCATTCAAGATAAAGCTGTGTTAGTTCCCCTATCTGTCTGAGGCTCAATGGAAGACCTCTGCATGTCAGCCACACACACACGCACACACACACACACACACACATACACACACCCATAAACACAACATTACACACACACATTCACACACACACACACACATTAACACACAAAGGAGATAAAGCTGTGTTAGTCAGTCCCTATCTGTCTGAGCTAGACTCCCCTCGATGAATGGAAGACTTTCGCATGTCAGCTAGCCACAGCTATTGAGATTGCAGCTGAGGAGTGAAGAAAATAAATTAGATTCAAGGCTGTCTAATTTTACAGTAACTGCGATCCATCAGACTAGCGGGAGGTGACAGTGGAAATGACGGATGGAGACAGACAGGTGGCCTTACCATTTCACTGATTTACGCTCAAAAGCACGGCACGGGCCCCTAGATTTATTGAGTGAAGATGATCCTGTTCATTATGACTGTCACCTAAGACCATTTCTCTCCATCTCAACGGGGGTCACTTTAGGAAGATGGAAAGGAGAACATGAGAGGGATAGGAGGACAACTTTAACATATAGACAGTGTACAGGCAGGGAGGTTGGGGGGAGTTTTTTGGCCCTGTGAGCTGCCGAGTGTTGTCAAATTTAAAACAACAATCAATGAAATGTATTTTTTAAAGTCCTTTTTACATCAGCAGTTGTCACAAAGTGCTTTACAGATACCCAGCCTAAACCCCCAAATGAACAAGCAATGCGGAGGCAAAAGCAGAAGCACAATGGCTTGGAAATACTCCCTAGAAGTCAGGAACCTAGTAATAATAATAATAATACATTTTATTTGCGCCTTTCAAGATATACAAGGACACTTACAGAGTAAAACATAAAATAGCAAATATAAACATGGTAATACTAAAAGCAAAGGAACTAAGTGCGCATAAATGGAACGTAAATTAGATTTTTATGCACTTTTCTCTCTACGTGTATTCTGACCTTGAATTTAAACAGGAGAATAGCATGCTATTCACCCGCTATTTGTTTGGTGTGGAGATCAAAGAAATGAAGGTGCGGCGGAGGTATTCTTATCTCGACTCAATTCCCACATAATTCAACCGCCTTACGTTCCAAGTGGAACAACATCTACTTTCTTTTCCCCCCAGATATAAATAACACCATTCTCCATGAGTAAGCCGTTTGGATGAGGGGATTGTAAATATAAATGACAATTGTTTTCGATCTATTTTACCTTACGATTGCTGGAGGCAGATGTGAAACCTGTCATATGGCAGAAAACTGAAGCATGTCAACATATCACCTTTTCCACAGTGAAGTTTATGACTTTGGTTGAAATTTGGAATCCCAAATTATAGGCTTCTGTAGCCATGCACAAATTACAGTATAGTAGTACCAAWCCTACCAAGTTGATTTATGATCGTCGAGGGTGATGCCTTGGACTGAGTTGGAAAATTCACATGCTGTGTGAAATTGAAACAGTCCAACAGGGAAAGGAAATCCGCCGCAAACTCACAAGTGCTGGAGTCCACATGGATGTTTAAAGTGGAACTTACAGCGTTTTAGCAACATGAAACCTTATAAAAATCTGTTCATATACACCCCCAGGAAGAATACGACACAATGTTTTACATTTTCTGACAAGCGAGCACTTAGATATGGTCATTTTCACCTTTTCATCAATTCATGGACTGTTTGGGAATGACGTATATTTAACGATTTGTGAAAATTCTATAGCAATACAGGGTGGGAAAGCCACTGCAGTTAATAAAACCAACAACAAAAACATTTGTCTTGTCCAGGGCCGGAGTCTACGCAGACCGTTGCGCCAATCAGAGCTACAGTAGGCCTATATGCAAACAAGCCATTTGCCACACGGGCCTGCCATCATTCACTTTAAACTGGACTGTGTGTTTACAGGCAGTAGCAACAGCACAACTTTAGATCATTAGAACGCATTCGCCAAAAGCCACAAAATACACTTGAATGGATTTCTGCAAATAAGTTTTTCCTAGCCACCGTGCTTCTACACCTGCATTGTTTGTTGTTTGGGGTTTTAGGCTGGGTTTCTGTACACCACTTTGTGGCATCAGCTGATGTAAGAAGAGCTTTATAAATACATTTGATTGATTGATGTAAATACCACGGGAGTCCTCTTACATTTCACAGTCCTATTGAGCAAACAACCAGGTAGGCTCTCTCTCCCTCAGTTGCCTATGGACATCAACAACAACAAGATCAACAACTAATGCTAGCCAGAGCAAGATGAGCTAAATTCTAACAAGGGAACATTAGATAAACCCTCTCAAACCTTTTCAGCTAGTTGGCCGTCAAAATTGCAATGATAAATGATGGGGAATAGCCTACTCCTACTCCTGCAGCTTGTCTGCCAATGCATGCTTGTCCCAACCTACGCTTTGACAACTGAATTGGAACTTGCCTCCCTCCCCGCCCATTTGATCGATGCCAAATACATTTGTTTGACAACTAAGAGATATGGATAACAGTCGTTCAAGTYCAGCCTAGCTAGCAAAGTGATTCACCTTTCTTGCTAGCTAACCAAAATACATCTGCATCTCTAGCTGTAGCCAGTACCCACCGAAAAATACAATATGATGGGAAAAAGTCTGTCACTCACCCACTCCTCCAATGACATGACATCTTCCCAAAAGCTAGTTAGCTAACTAACGTTAGGTTTCATGTTTTTAGCTTGCTATATAAATARCTAGCTACATAAATAGATCAGCTAGCCCAGGAGTGTCAAACTCAATCAGCGTATGGGCCATATTGGAAAAATAAGGAATTTGCAGGCCAGACATACAGTAGACGATTCTTATTTTTTTTTCAACCTGCAACTGCGACCCAAACTGTCCAATGTTTGAAAAAATATGGCCCTTAATAATGTCTGCTTACAGTATGTACACTTACATTTGAAGTCGGAAGTTTACATACACCTTAGCCAAATACATTTAAATGCAGTTTTTCACAATTCCTGACATTTAATCCTAGTAACAATTCCCTGTCTTCGGTCAGTTAGGATCACCACTTTATTTTAAGAATGTGAAATGTCAGAATAATAGTAGAGAGAACAATTTATTTCAGCTTTTATTTCTTTCATCACATTCCCAGTTGATCAGAAGTTTACATACACGCAATTAGTATTTGGTAGCATTGCCTTTAAATTGTTTAACTTGGGTGAAACGTTTCAGGTAGCCTTCCACAAGCTTCCCACAATATAGGCATGAATATAGGATTGAGGTCAGGGCTTTGTGATGGCCACTCCAATACCTTGACTTTGTTGTCCTTAAGCCATTTTGCCACAACTTTGGTAGTATGCATGGGGTCATTGTCCATTTGGAAGACCCATTTGCGACCAAGCTTTAACTTCCTGACTGATGTCTTGAGATGTTGCTACCTGAAACGTTTCACCCAAGTTAAACAATCATTGAAAAGTGAAAGACTAAAGTTACATACATGGGATGCTTTAGTGAATTTCAGAATGTCTGGAATAGAAAAGGCAGAAATAAAACAATTCAATAAGCATTCGCAGCCAGTCATCCAAAACATAGTCCTATGCAGTCGTTAAATTCCTATAGAAGGCTGAGGATGTGTGTTCAACAGGCAGACAAGTTTCAAACCATTTAAATGCATTCAAATCATTTTTGTGAAGAACTTTAGGGTTATTGTGGCATACGGTGGTTACATTCAGATGCGAGTCCCCTTCCCCCCCACTGTCTCAAGTGTAAAAAGTTGATAACATTTCATTACTGAAACCCCATGAATGCTGGTCTACCAAATACTAATTTAGTGTATGTAAACTTTTGATCCACTGGGAATGTGATGGAAGAAATAAAAGCTGAAATAAATCACTCTTGTCACGCCCTGACCTTAGAGATCCTTTTTATGTCTCTATTTTGGTTTGGTCAGGGCGTGAGTTGGGGTGGGCATTCTATGTTCTGTGTTCTTTGTTTTGTATTTCTTTGTTGGTTGGCTGGGTGTGGTTCTCAATCAGAGGCAGCTGTCTATCGTTGTCTCTGATTGAGAACCATACTTAGGTAGCTCTTGCCCACATGGGTTTTGTGGGTAGTTGTTTTTTTGTCTTTGTGTCTGCACCAGACAGAACTGTTTCGTGTTGGTCTATTTTTGTTATTTTGTCTTAGTGTTCTGAGTTAAAATAAATATTATGAACACGTACCACGCTGCACCTTGGTCCGATCCTTCTCATTCCGACGACAACCGTTACAACTCTCTACTATTAGTCTGACATTTCACATTCTTAAAATAAAGTGGTGATCCTAACTGACCTAAGGGAATTTTTACTTGGATTAAATGTCAGGAATTGTGAAAAACTGAGTTTAAATGTATTTGGCTAAGGTATATGTAAACTTCCGACTTCAACTGTATGTCCTGCACCATTCTGTGTCCTTTCATAACCAGTTTCTGACATCCTCCAATATGCTGTGTTGTGTCTTCCAGTAATGCCTTACAACAGTGCCCATCACTGTGTGGTGGAGGTGGAAAACTTCATACTACTGCTGGGTGGAGAGGACCAGTGGAACCCCAATGGTAACATGACTACTGATACTACTACTAATACCAGTAGTAATACAAAAATATATATAAATGTTTAGTATTTATATTCATCATTTGCAATTTATTTCCAATCAACATTGTTTGATTAGATAAGTATGGCCATATTAACTATTTATGGATCTTGATTATGACATGTATTTTGCAGGAAAGCACAGCACCAATCATGTCAGCCGTTATGATCCACGATTCAACAGTTGGATACAACTTCCTCCTATGCAGGAAAGGTAAGTCAATGCAAACAAGATTGACGAAGTAATGCAATACAATAGATGTGTGAATTATTGCACTGATTATTAACACTGAATGATTACGGTGTCTGTATGTGACATTACACTTTTTAGGAGAAGAAATCTTAACTTTTCTGGAGTACTRCGAAAGGTTCAAAACACTATTTTGGTGTTTCGAGTTATGTTTAGTGGAGAATTAGATACTCAACAATATATGTTAAATTTTTATTTAGAATGGACCATTATCACGCACCTGTCTCGAAACAGGGGCAGCGGGGRAAAATACATGTCATCTATGCACTTAAATAGCGAGTGTAGGATGTTTTTCCCGTGATTCATTTTCATGCCAGCCTAGTAGGCTATACTCCTGTTTGTAAAGAGAAGCAATGTGCTTAATATTAGGAAAGTTGATAAATAAATATAGCAGGCCTAGCCTATAGAAAGCTGATGGAATACTCCACTTTTTAGTAGTGGCCATCACTCTGTTTTCTCGCGCAATTGCATAGCCCATAGAAATGTTGATCAACATAAGCTCATAGGCTCTCATTAAGTTTTTGATTAGATTTTCAATTACATTTGTATTGATGTCAGAGTGATTATAGGGACAATAGAGTGTGGAGTAGGGAGTTAGCAAGTTTTGTAGGCTACTAATGACCATCAGCAGCATCAGAGCTTGCAGAATCCTACAGTAATTACTGTGACTAAATGGTCACGTGGAATCTGACTGCCGTCACGAATCATGACTGACGGTGTGGTGTTAATACGGTCACCGTATCAGCCGTGCACACACACACACACAAACACACACACAAACACACACACATATCAGTGTTAATGTCGTCAACAATAACTATGATAAAAAATACTTTTCAACAAACTGTTTTTCCTGACGAAAACAAATGACAATAACGAGATGAGATGCCCTGAAAAAAAGAGAAATATTACCAATGGCTTTTCATTTTAGTTTACGAATAGGTAACGAGATGAGAATTCCATGTGAGACTAATGGTCATTCCATTTGACATGAAACGCCTTTTCATCCGTTTTGTCCAATCATAAGCATGCATCCCTGTGCATAATATATAACGCAATCCTCTCATTGGCTGCTAAAGTCTTTCTGTTGCGTGGGCTGTTTGCATTGATCTGGCTCCCCCACAATCACAGCTCCCGGTCACTTCAATCACTCGTCTCTGTCTCTGTTTTGAACTGATGCGCAGCCAGGACACTTGTAACAAACTAACCTAAATTAGAAACAATAATGTCTTTCGTCATCTTTGCTTTTTCACATCAGAAGCTCTGTTTTGCCATGTGCGCTGTTATTCATCTGTGTTGGCAATAACACGTTTTGATGAATATTAGGACTGCAGTAATACTTCTAGCATTGTTGCAAAGCTCATATTCTCCACTTTAAGGACATCACTGTTATTTAACCCCTTCGATGGTTATGATGCTGAAAAAAATCAGAACCTAAATTGTTTAACCTGTAGGATTTATATCCTATAGTCTATGGTAAATTATGGCTGGCATTGGTTACCAGCTAAGGAATACATGGCGATAGTGACGCCTCTATTTGGACAAGGCTATCTGAGTGTGCACATGGTGCAAGTAAGAGCTAAATATGAATTATTTAATGGAAAATGCAYCGACTAATATGTGACTAAAATGACTGACTAAACCAGACTAAAATTGTCCAGCGTTTTCGGCGACTGATAATAATTAAAATGAACAAAGGATGAAAAGACTAAAATGTGACTAAGACTAAAATATATATTTTTTTGTTGTTCTTGTTACTTTTTACCCCTTTTTCTCCACAATTTCGTGATATCCAATTGGTAGTTACAGTCATCCCATTGCTGCAATTCCCGTACGGATTCAGGAGAGGCGAAGGTCGAGAGCCATGCGTCCTCCGAAACACGACCCCGTCAAGCCGCACTGCTTCTTGACACACTGCTCGTTAAACGCGAAAGCCAGCCTCACCAATGTGTCGGAGGAAACACTTTACAGCTGGCGTCCGAAGTCAGCGTACTTGCTTCCGGCCCGCCACTAGGAGTCGCTAGAGCGCGATGGGACAAGGACATCCCGGGCCGGCTAAACCCTCCCCTAACCCGGACGTCTTTGGGCCAATTGTGCGCCGCCTCATGGGTCTCCCAGGCGCGGAAGGCTGCAGAATATATTTTAAGACCAAAACTCAATCTAAAATAGCTGCCAAAATTTACACTGACACACACACCACTGGCATAGCACACACCCCCACAGCCCCTGGGGGGCCCAAGAGCTATATATATTTGTTTTTAATTACAAGAAATGTGCTTTAAAACTGCAAAATGTTCTCTCATCCTTATGGCAAAATGTGTAGAATAGCAGGAAATTTGCTCTATAACGGCAACATTTTCTCTCAGCCTCATGGCAAAATGTGTAACATAGCATGAGATTAGCTATAAAACTGCACATTTTTCTCTCTGCCCCATGGCAACAACAAAAAAGATGTGACCCTTGCTCGAACCTTGTGGGTGGGCCCCGCAAAACTGTGCATACCACTGACACACACACACACACACTGTCCTGCTTGTTTTAATTATGTTGTCTGGTTTACACCTCCTGCTCAGGAGAGCCAGTTTCTTCGCCTGCTGCCTGGATAAGCACCTGTATGTGATTGGCGGGAGGAACGAGTCGGGCTACCTCTCCAGTGTGGAGTCCTACAAGCTGGAGACTAACGAGTGGAACTACGTGTCCTCCCTGCCCCAGCCTCTGGCCGCACACGCTGGAGCAGTGCACAATGGGAAAATATACATCTCAGGTCAGACCTCACTCAATTTATAGAACCTTTATTTTACAAGGTTGTCCCATTGTCAAAATACCTATTTTTCAAGGGAGACCCACTGATCATCTTATTCATGGAAAATTAGTTCATGTTGGAAATTAAAAGCTGAAAAATTATCCACTCAGACACAGTCAAAATGAAAGAACAAAATCTTCTGATCTGTGTATTGTGATGAGTGCAGGACTGMTAAATATCACCTATCAACGCATATAGACTTTCCAAAAGCAGAGTCTTGTGTCTATGGATCCTGATCCTGCCATTCGCAGCTAATAGGTCTTCATGTGTGTATCTGCCATACCACTACAGGAGGAGTCCACAATGGAGAGTACGTATCCTGGCTGTATTGCTACGACCCCATCATGGATGTGTGGGCCAGGAAACAGGATATGAACACAAAGAGAGCTATTCATGCCCTGGCTGGGACGAACGACCGCCTCTACGCTATCGGGGGCAACCATCTGAAAGGTAAGGACTGACATGTCTCAGCTACTGTACTGTACTGTGCAAAATAGACTGTGGAATACAAGATGGATTTTTTGAATAGTTGTACTTAGGGCTGTTGCGGTGAGCATTACCACACCGGCAGTCATGAGTCATGACTGTATTAAAATTCTACGTGACCGTTGAAACACGGTAATCTCCTCTTATGCACTCTGGACCTGCGTTATTAGAACCAAACTCACTAACGACCATCAGGTCGCTGATGGCTTGGTACTCAGCACTCTATTGTCCCTCTAACCACTCTGACATCAATGCAAATACACTTATCATCATGTGCTTTTAAAACTCACCTCGATGTGGTTGATCAATTTGAAGAGAGAAGTTAAACAACAGGTTGAAACTGAGTGGAAAACATGGTTGTTGTGGATGTTGTTTCACAGCCTAACACAACGAAATGGACAGAGCTTTCTAAGGTCATTCTTCATTCAAAACACCTGTAGGCATATTATGCATATGCATAGGCCTATGAACCCAAGCCGGGAAAAAAATATGGAATTAACATTATATAGCCTACCACATATGCACGCAAGAAAAACATTTACATGTTTTATTTATTTAAGATGTCTTTGGTACATAATTGGTTTAGCCTATACTCCAAAATTAAACAAATTCTAGTAATCGCATTTGAGTGTGGAGTGTATTATTATGCMTACTGGATGGACTTGTTACYTTCTGCTTCGCTCTAAACTTTCTATCCATGAGTCTGGGAGAGAATGTATAGGCCTAGGCGATGCTGTTGGTTCATTGATTGTGCAGAGCGGCTTACAGAGTCAGCCTAAAATTATAGTGAATTTCTATTTGAATAATTAATAGGCTGACACATTACCTTTASCTGCAGAATATCTCACCAATGTGAGTTTCCATCTCCTTCCCTCTCTTCTTCATGCTTTTCTTGAACGCGCATAGAGGCGGTCAGAACTATATACATTGACATTTGATTGGTAAAAACAGTAGGAGTCCATTCCAACTTTGATGTTGAGGTATAGACACCTGAGTTGCCTAAGCCGTTCACAGGATTGGTTCACTTTTGAGGTTCCTCGGGTCTCCACCGAGTTAGGTATATCTGGTTTTAGTTTTAATCTGCCGTATTGCTGGAATAAATTCAAAATACTTTTCATCTTGATGTTCTGGTGCAGTTCGAGCAGTTCAGAGTATTGATTGGGGACTTGTGGAGGAATGTAACTGTTTTTCTGGGTGATGTGTGATGTTTTATTTGTGCTTCCCGTGACTGTGTTTTTGTATTTTGAGGGAAAATTCCACCCAAAAACTAGCCCCAAAATTTGCTTGTCAGCGATCAAGTTTTCAAGATATGTAACTTTCCAAAAACATGAATCATACCTGTTTGATGCATTTTACATCATATGATACTTTGTTTTGCATCATATGTATCATTTCTGTATTTTGAAAGTTTTATATCTTGAAAACSTCATTGCYGACAAGCAAAGCATTTTGGGACTATGTCAAGAATGGACCAATGAAACAAATACCAAGAGATCCTTTTTGGGTGGAATTTTCCTTRTGTATATATTACAGTACCAGTCAAAAGTTTGGACTCCTACTCATTCAAGGGTTTTTCTTTATTTTTACTATTTTCTACATTGTAGAAAAATAGTGAAGTCATTAAAACTATGAAATAACACATATGGAATCATGTAGTATGATAAAAGTGTGAAACAAATCAAAATATATTTTATATTTGAGATTCTTCAAAGTAGCCACCCTTTGCCTTGATGACATGTGATAATGTATCTGTGACACTGTGATTCTGTMGCAGCTGATCGGGCAGGTGTTTACAAAACATTAAGACCTGTGTGATTAATAAGTGCCTTCTCAGAGAAGGCCCATTAGACATTTCTGTGCTGAGGTTGCAACTTGTATTAAACCARCTAGATTTTGATTGACTTTATCTGCGAATGCTCTTTTTTATTCACCTGTAAAATCGCATGTATCATTAACTGTTATTTTGTGCTCAGGGTTCTCTCACCTGGATGTGATGCTGGTGGAGTGTTATGACCCCAAAGCGGACCAGTGGAACATCCTCCAGACGCCCATCCTGGAGGGCCGCAGTGGCCCCGGCTGTTGCATACTGGACGACAGCATCTTCCTAGTGGGCGGATACAGCTGGAGCATGGTAAAGACACATCTCACTATCAACTTGATATCATTAATTCACGGCAAACCTAGGTAGGTCGTTTCACAAAAAGAGTGCCTTTTGCGTCCCTTTGATATTTTAAGTAGAAATTGTGCACCAATATTGAATTTAAAAATTCTGTTATATTAAAGGGATACTTCGTCATGTTGCCAATGAGKACCTTTATCTACTTCCCTAACGTTAGCACAGTGACTGGCAGTCCATGGTTATCTGCTAGCATGCTAGTAGATAGCCATAGACTTCCAGTCATTSATTYCGCGAATGCTAGTTAGCATTGGCTTGAGAAATTACCTTTAACTTCCTTCATACTGGACAGAGACATAAAAATGGTATCCGCAAATGAATCTGGCTCTGGGGAAGTATATAAAGGGCGTAATTGCCAAAATCGCAAAGTATCCCTTTAAATTAAATTCCCTTTAATATAGACCACATGGATATTTCAATAAATCAGAAAAAAAATTGCATTTTGACATGTCCCTCCATCAACTCTGTATCACTTAAAGGGAAGTTTTCAACCCACAATCCAAACATTTCTCCAAGTTTCATCATCATTGTAAAGCCTTAGTTATTTTGTTGCTTTGGCAAAGTCATTTTTTGAAGATTGTTATTAATTTAATGTGATTAGTGATTCATTTATGTCTGTCCCTCATTTTAAGGTCAACCCTGTTATGTGAACTGGAAAACTGAGCGGGTCTGGCATAACACGTCAACCCCGTTACCCATAGATAGACAGGCTAGAAATGTTTTATAAATGTCATACATTTTTTTGTGAAGGTTGAGTTCAATTGCCACTCACTGTTGTACACAACAAGCTTCCATTCCCTCTGTCACGAGGGGATTTATGGTTGATTTAAGAAAATCGGCAACTCTATTTCGGTCATCGCTGTTATTATTATTATTATTATATTGCAGGGAGCCTACAAGTCTTCCACCATATGCTACAGCCCAGAGAAGGGGACCTGGACAGAGCTAGAGGGAGAGGTGGCTGAGCCCTTAGCAGGCCCATCCTGCTCCACTGTCACACTGCCTGCCTGTCTGCCCTTCAACAAATAACACATCACTAGATACAGAGCAGGATGAGGAGGAAAATAGGTGAGGAAGAGGATGGGGGATGGAGAAAAGGACCATCGATAAACGAACATTTGTAAACAAATTTTGTGATGAAGTACTCCAATCAGCCGATGGGATGTGTATAAATTATTTTTTTACAGGTTTGACAAAAGAGCACTTTCGTTATTATTGCCTACTGAAGGTTTGAAAAAGTAAGTAATCATGTATTTCATGTATTTAAATCCCCATCTGTGTTGAACTTTTTCCAGACAATAGTCACATTTCATATCAGATTTTTTCTTTAATCGATAGTAAGTGTTTTTGGCTTATCTTGATATAGCACGCATAGTGTTTAACTGAATTGTTATAGCTTTAAAAAATCAATTTGTATCTTGTTATTAGTAGGAGACATAAATCCAAAACAGAATGCAGTGTTGTTAAAAAGAATTGACACTGGAAACAACCTGTCTGGCGACCAAATCACACTGAAACTGAGTTCTGGTTAATATGCTCTTTTTTTCCCAACCAAAATCGTGATTCTGTGTACAGTATATTGTAAACCAGAGACTAACTAACAGTTCATCTGCAGCAAATTAATCATTCTTTAAGCTGCAAGCAAGAACAATTTTTACATTCAACATCGATTCTGACCTTTGTAAAAACGGCACTAAAAACTAATATGGTTATTTAAGGATGGTACAATCAAATGATTATTATTCATTGCTAGCCATTGGTATACACGGGTAGCAATTTTAACTGAGTGATAAGGTAGGTTTTATGTTTTATGTTCAATGTTACCTGTTAATGTTTAACAGAGCCTATTTCCAGAGAGCACACAATAAATTCCTCAAAAAGGGTACATCCCATTTACGATTATGATAAAGCACACAGTGGTCCTCAATGCACTAATGGTGAACCTTAAAAACAGTTGTGTGTAAGAATGGTTCACAAAACTAAAAGTTTGATGAATTGTTGTTATTTTTAGTATACTATGTTCAGAAACATGATGAAAAGTGAATTCAACTGTCATGTCTGCGTTCTACTATTTTGTCTAAGTAAGTGTGCAAGGTCCACACTGAATATTGGTACCTGTTGAATTACATATAGATACAGTATGTTACTTTCTTCTTGTAAATAATAGCTTGCAGTGGAACATTTTTGTGCACTCAACCTGGGATTTATTCTCAAATCCTGTTATGTCCTTTGCATTTTAGAATATGAAAATAAAAAGGAAACTTGACAATTACAACAGTCTCTGCAGCTTTTTTCAGGTACTGCAAATATTTCCAGTCAACAGACACTCACTTTACATTGAACTTCCAGTATACAAGGACATTCACGGATCCATTCAAACAATGAAGCAATTCAGACATTTCTTGAATATAATAACTATCAAGCAGGGTTGGGTAGGTTACTTTCTTAATGTAATCCGTTACAGTTACTAGTAACCTGTCCAAAATTGTAATCAGTAACGTAACTTTCGGATTACCCAAATTCAGTAATGTAAGCTGATTACATTCTGTTACTTTTAGATTACTTTCCCTTTAAGAGGCATTAGAAGAAGACAAAAATGTATGTTACCATTTGAATGACATCTATTGCAGGATAAATCAATGTTAAAGCTTACATAGCTGGCATATATGGATGTTAAATTTAACCCTATGGGCTGGTTATGTAGGATTCTTGTAACCCATTCCTTTCTACTACATATAATAATACGATTAAATTGTCTTCACATTAAAAATCTAAGTCTATCAGAATTCCAGTCATTCCAATAAATGTTATACCCCTTAGGACTTGGAAATATTGAAGTGTAGATTAGCCAAATTGTTTTACCTGASCATGACCCCAAAACGAAGGACTTATTAGCCAGGCCTATTCTGTTTATGAATTTGTTGTCATAGAGGACTGATTGGGCTCATTGATTCGAGTTGAAAAATAAATGCTGTGCTCATGGAATGGCATGCTTTGAGCACTACTGAAAAGTGCTATTTACATGTGAAGAATGAATGCCATATGCTGCATTTGCTATAGGCCTATTGTTTAAATGTTTTGTTGGTGACACTTTGATATCTTCATAATATGCAGCTGTTAAAGGGCAAGAAACTGAAGCTCTCGTACAACGCTGTGTACTACTCCCTTCACAGAACAGCGCAAACCGGCTCTAACCAGAATAGAAAGAGGAGTGGGAGGCCCCGGTGCACAACTGAGCAAGAGGACAAGTACATTAGACTGTCTAGTTTGAGAAAGACACCTCACAAGTCCTCAACTGGCAGCTTCATTAAATAGTACCCGCAAAACACCAGTCTCACCGTCAACAGTAAAGAGGCGACTCCGGGATGCTGGCCTTTCAGCATGAAAGTGCACACCTCATGTCACAAGGATCTGTACACAATTCCTGGAAGCTTAAAATGTCCCAGGTCTTCAATGGCCTGCGTACTCACCAGACATGTCAGCCATTGAGCATGTTTGGAATGCTATGGATCGACGTGTATGACAACATGTTCCAGTTCCCGCCAATATCCAACAACTTTGCACAGCCATTGAAGAGGAGTGGGACAACATTCCACAGGCCACAATTAACAGCCTGATCAACTGGTGGTCAGACCAGATACTGATTGGTTTTCTGATCCACGCCCCTACATTTTTTCGAGGTGTCTGTGACCAACAGATGAATATCTGTATTTCCAGTCATGTGAAATCCATAGATTAGGGCCTAATTAATCAATTTAAATTGACCTGATTTCCTTATATGAACTGTAACTCAGTAAAATCTTTTAAATTGATGCATGTTGCATTTATATTTTTGTTCAGTATATGTAAGAAGTTTTGGGTTGTTCTGCTGGTTAACTTTCCTCTCGTTTATCTGGTTAAGTCTTATTTAGGACTTAATTATTGGCAGTGTACAAGATTTTTTGTCAATGCATCACACAACAGAACACTTAAACTGGAACGACACTCAGTAAAGGTTGCACAAAAAGAACTGTGGCAAACCACGCCCCCAAATATTCTAATGAGCCCCTGTCTCTACATGAAATATCTTACTTGGGTGTGGGATAGCACGTACTGGGTTTGGTATGGGTTAGCCCGTGTTGGGCTGGTGTGTGCTAGCCTGTGTTGGGCTGATGTGGGCTTGGTGTGGTCAAGCCAGATGGGCTATAGGCTAGCCTGTGTTGGGCTGATGTGCAAGTGGTGTGGTCAAGCCCTTGTTGGGCTTGGTGTGGGCTAGTTTGTGCTAGCCCACACCATATGGCAGACAGAAGCAGTCTTGACACACACACACACACACACACACACAAGGGTTGGGCTCAATTTGATTTGAAGGCAGTCATTTCAGGAAGTGATTTGAATTTAACATTTAACAAAAAAAGTACTTTTACAGGTCGAGAGTCATGCATCCTCTGAAACACGACCCTGCTAAGCCGCACTGCTTCTTGACACGCTGCTTGCTTAACCCAGAAGCACCAATGTGTCGGAGGAAACTGGCGGCGAAGTCAGCTTGCAGGTGCCCGGCACGCCACAAGGAGTCACTGGAGCGCAATGGGACAAGGAAATCCCGGCCGGCCAAACCCTCCCCTACGCTGGGCCAATTGTGCGCCGCCTCATGGGTCTCCCGGTCACGGCTGGCTGTGACACAGGCTGGGATTGCACCCGGGTCTGTAGTGACGCATCAAGCACTTGTAATTGTAATTTTAATTTACTTCCTGAATTCACTGCCTTCATTTAGAATTGATCCCATCGATGACACACACACACACACACACACACACACACACACACACACACACAGCAAGACAAATCCTGCTTATGCCTCATCTGAACCTCTGAGATTACAGGGGTGAATTCTGGAGGACCACTGATAACCTTCAGAGTCAGAATATACAAAAAACACAAGTAGCAGAATTACAGTATTTATTTGATAGAGTTGAGGACACCAATGGTGTACTCCAGCAGGTTTTCAAAGAAGCTGTCAGCCATCCTCATTTTTATGGCCAACTCCTCTTGAATCTCCTGATGCAGAAAGAGCCCAACAGGTCCAGCAGTGTGTGTCAGTTTTGGACAATGATAACACACTTGTCAAAAGCTTACCAGAATGTGGTCCACGCTGTCCAGCTTCCTCTTGCTTGAGGCTTGTTGGGAAGGTCTGGCCAAACCTATTGGTTAGGGCCACCTCTACCTTCTTGCAGCCATAGGCCTTTAAAACCTCACAAGCAGTGTTAATAAACATGCACGCACGCACAGACGGACACCCACACAGAAACACACCCACACAGAAACACACCCATACAGAAACACACCCATACAGAAACACACCCATACACGGGAAGACTTGACTCCACAAATCCTGCTTATGCCTCATCTGAACCTCTGCCATATTATCCAAGCTGAGGGTGCACTTGTAGGTGTGGTGTCTGTCCTCAGGCTTCTCCCATGGCAGCCTCTTAACTTTTCCTTCTGGGAAGATGTTTTTTTAAATTTATTTTTATTTCACCTTTATTTAACCAGGTAGGCTAGTTGAGAACAAGTTCTCATTTACAACTGCGACCTGGCCAAGATAAAGCATAGCAGTGTGAACAGACAACACAGAGTTACACATGGAGTAAACAATAAACAAGTCAATAACACAGTAGGAAAAAAACAAAATGAGTCTATATACATTGTGTGCAAAAGGCATGAGGTAGGCAATACATAGGCCATAGGAGCGAATAATTACAATTTAGCAGATTAACACTGGAGTGATAAATCATCAGATGATCATGAGCAAGTAGAGATACTGGTGTGCAAAAGAGCAGAAAAGTAAATAAATAAAAACAGTAAGGGGATGAGGTAGGTAAATTGGGTGGGCTGTTTACAGATGGACTATGTACAGCTGCAGCGATCGGTTAGCTGCTCAGATAGCAGATGTTTAAAGTTGGTGAGGGAAATAAAAGTCTCCAACTTCAGCGATTTTTGCAATTGTTCCAGTCACAGGCGCAGAGAAACTGGAAGGAAAGGCGGCCAAATGAGGTGTTAGCTTTTGGGATGATCAGTGAGATATACCTGCTGAGCGCGTGCTGACGGGTGGGTGTTGATATCGTGACCAGTGAACTGAGATAAGGCGGAGCTTTACCTAGCATGGACTTATAGATGACCTGGAGCCAGTGGGTCTGGCGACGAATATGTAGCGGGGCCAGCTGACTAGAGCATAACAGGTCGCAGTGGGTGGGTGGTATAAAGGTGTTTTAGTAACAGAACAGATGGCACTATGATAAACTGCATCTAGTTTGCTGAGTAGAGTATTGAAGCTATTTTGTAGATGACATCGCCGAAGTCGAGGATCGGTAGGATAGTCAGTTTTACTAGGGTGAGTTTGGTGGCGTGAGTGAAGGAGGCTTTGTTGCGAAATAGAAAGCCGATTCTTGATTTGATTTTGGATTGGAGATGTTTAATATGAGTCGTGAAGGAGAGTTTACAGTCTAGCCAGACACCTAGGTATTTATAGATGTCCACATATTCTAGGTCGGAACCGTCCAGTGGTTGATGCTAGTTGGGCGGGCGGGCAGAGGCAGCGAACGGTTGAAAAGCATGCATTTGGTTTTACTAGCGTTTAAGAGCAGTTGGAGGCCACGGAAGGAGTGTTATATGGCATTGAAGCTCGTTTGGAGGTTAGATAGCACAGTGTCCAAGGAACGGCCAGAAGTATACAGAATGGTGTCGTCTGCGTAGAGGTGGATCAGGGAATCGCCCGCAGCAAGAGCAACATCATTGATGTCCTTTAGGATCTCCCAGCTGAGGTCAAAAACAGAGACATACGAGGGTCACTCCAAACCACACAAACAATGAGCAACCACCTGTAAAAAGAATGTGTCAGGTCAGGAGATTTCCATTCCCTAGTGTTCCATATCATGTTAGCTAATTCACACTTATTGGGTGAAATAGCTGATTGCCTGAATCGATGTGTGAAAAGTGGTAATCTATGCATTTACAACAAGGCTTACCATCCTGTAGCTATGCTGCTTTGGGTATCAAGATCACATCCCTCTGCATATATCCCCAGAGGGATGTCTGGTTTGTCCTTGTCAGCCAGGATGCGTGGCCCGTGCCAGGTTGCAGTGGGTCCAAATGTGCCCAGTGGCCAGATGCACCAGCCTGGTCACCTCAGGCACTGTGTGGGCCACCACCATAGGGATCTTAGCCTTCTTTGGCTTAGGCTTTGGCTTGTTTGGTTCTTTGGCAGGCTCTTTTGCCACCTGCTTCAGCCTGGAGCTGCTGGTTTCCACCTGCCTTTGCCAGTGGCTGCTGCAGCTTACTGGGCTGCTTCATCTTTGTCCCACTGAGGCCGAAATCATCATCGGACCACTCATCCCCGAGCAAGTACAGAAGCTCATCGAGCTCATCTTGAGGTTTGTTCTTTTTCACCTCTTTGGCTGGACTGACTTGGGCGACTGTGGTGCGGCTGGCCTGTGTCTGGACAGAGTGTGGAACAGGGAATAGTTCTAGTAGGAGACTGTACTGGACACTTCAAAGAGGAACTTTTCGAGACACGGACAATACAAAAGCATCCAAAAACATCAACCAATATGAAGGGATAACTCACCTGGCTTTTGCTCTGCTCAGGAGGAGAAGGTAAGTGCTTGTCAGTGCTGTTGGTGCTGCTGCTTTGGCCACTGCTGGAGCTGTGGCTGAACCTGGAGTTGCTCTCCTTACTCTCACTCTCCCTAGAGGACTGAAAGTCCTCCTCATAGTCAGCCTCAGCTTGGTGACAGACACATTCAGTTACCCACAGTAACAGGACATTACCTATGGCCAATAACTAGGTACTACATGTATATTCCAAGTAAATAATAAAAGTTACTCTGTTACCTCATCCGACGACACCTTCTCCTCCTTCTTCTCTCCACCTCACTAACAGCATCTGTACTCGCCTGAGAGTGAATGTGAAACCCATGAGAGAACTTCTAAGCTAACTAAAGTTTTACACAGAACAAGAGATAGCTGAGATGTGTTCGCAGTGTGGTCCAACTCAGTTTACCTGCAGCTGCTCCTGAAGGCTGACTATCATGGCCTCAGTGGTGGAGTGTGTGTCCTGCTCCTTGTCGTCAGCCAAGGACACTCCAACACAGGAAGAAACAGTCTTCAAACAAACAATCAGAACAGCACAGAGTAGGAGTCTTGTCTGTGTAAAGTGGGAAGGAACCCTACAGAGAACTTCAACCTACTAGAGYAGTGATTCCCAAACGTTTTATGTCCTGTACCCCTTCAAAGATTCAACCTTCAGCTGCGTACCCCCTCTGACCAGGGTCAGCACACTCTCAAATGTTGTTTTTTGCCATCATTGTAAGCCTGCCACACACACACACACACTATACAATACATTTAAACATAAGAGTGAGTATGAGTTGTTGTCACAACCCTGCTYGTGGGAAGTGACAAAGAGCTCTTATAGGACCAGGGCACAAATAATAATATAATAATCATCAATAATTTTGCTTTTTATTTAACCATTTTACATATAAAACCTTATTTGTTAATTGAAAATGGTGAATTACTCACTACAGGTTAATGAGAAGGTTGTGCTTGACAGGATGCACATAACTCTGCAATGTTGGGTTGTATTGGAGAGTCTCAGTCTTGAATCATTTTCCACTCAGTCTGTGCCTGTATTTAGTTTTCATGCTAGTGAGGGCCAAGAATCCACTCTCACATAGGTATGTGGTTGCAAAGGGCATCAGTGTCTTAACAACGCGATTTGCCAAGGCAGGATACTCTAAGCGCATCCCAATCCAGAAATCTGGCAGTGGCTTCTGATTAAATTACATTTTCACAGAACCGCTTGTTGCAATTTCGATGAGGCTCTCTTGTTCAGATATCGGTATGTGGACTGGAGGCAGGGCATGAAAGGGATAACGAATCCAATTGTTTGTGTCATCCGTTTCGGGGAAGTACCTGCGTAATTGTGCACCCAACTCACTCAGGTGCTTCGCTATATCACATTTGACATTGTCCGTAAGCTTGAGTTCATTTGCACACAAAAAATCATACAATGATGTGTGTTGTCCTTGTTAATGCAGACAGAGAAGAGCTCCAGCTTCTTAATCATAGCCTCAATTTTGTCCCACACATTGAATATAGTTGCGGAGAGTCCCTGTAATCCTAGATTCAGATCATTCAGACGGGAAAAAACATCACCCAGATAGGCCAGTTGTGTGAGAAACTCATCTTCATGCAAGCGGTCAGACAAGTGAAAATTATGGTCAGGATATGAAAACTTTAAGCTTGTGTCAATACTTTGCCCCTTGATAACCAGCGCACTTCTGTATGTTGTAAAAGCGTTACATGGTSGCTGCCYATATCATTGCATACTGCGGAAAATACACAGGTGTTCAGGGGCCTTGCTTTAACAAAGTTTACCATTTTCATTGTAGTGTCCAAAACGTCTTTCAAGCTTTCAGACATTCCCTTGGCAGCAAAAGCCTCTCGGTGGATGCTACAGTGTACCCAAGTGGCGTCAGGAGCAACTGCTTGCATGCACGTTACCACTTGACTATGTCTCCCTGTCATGGGTTTTGCGCCATCAGTACAGATACATCTTGACAAGTCCATTTGATGTCACAAAGCTGTCCAGTTTGTAAAAATATCCTCTCCTGTTGTCCTGGTTTCCAGTGGTTTGCAGAAGAGGATGTCTTCCTCCTCCACAATAGTATGGGGCTTGCCTGTCCTAGCTACTTTTTAGCTCACCATATAAGACGCTTCATTAATGGTATCTGTTGCTTTTATACATGTCTTACTACTCGAAAGTCGTCTTAATTCAAAAAACTCCCGTGGCTTATTTTTCAAATTGGCATGTTTTGTTTCTAAATGTCTGTGCAAGAGTGAATGTTTAATTGAGTTGTGAGATAGTACTTTTGCACATATAACACACTGTGGCTGAGGAAAGGCACTACTCCCAATATAAGTGAACCCCAAATCAATGTAGTTCTCATCATATTTGCGCCTCTTCGATGGACCAATATCCCTGTCTGTTGTTCGGTGCTATACCGGGTAAGGGGGCAGTAGCTCTTCAGCTGCATCAGATTCACAACTGTCAGTGTCCATTCTAGCCGGACTAACAACAAATGTAGAATTACTGATGTTAGCATTGGATGTGCTCATGGAAGGAGAACAACTTGTGTCGTCGACAGGTGCAGGTGTAGTACTGCTGGTCGTAGCAGTACTACCAGTAGAGCTGGTATGTGTCTCTATGGATGCGGGTCTTACTTTTTTTAACCATTTATCCATTTTAGAGCAAACAAAATGAGTAGCAGCTACGTTTGGCTAAATACGGGCCGTTAGTGGAATTCCCACGAGAGAGTAACGGTTAATGTGATTGGATGTTAATTATTTGACTAGGCTACCTGAATTTGACATTGCAAATGTATTAAAAATAAAAAACAGAAATATCACATGTACATAAGTATTCAGACCTTTTGCTCAGTACTTTGTTGAAGCACCTCTGGCAGCGATTACACCCTCAAGTTTTCTTGGGTATGCCGCTGCAAGCTTGGCACACCTGTATTTATAGAGTTCCTYCCATTCTTCTCTACAGATCCTTTCAAGCTCTGTCAGTTTGGATGGATAGCGTCGCTGCACATCTATTTTCAGGTCTCTCTAGAGATGTTCAATCTGGTTCAAGTCCGGGCTCTGGCTGGGCCACTCAAGGACATTCAGAGACTTGTCCCAAAGCCACTCTTGTGTTGTCTTCACCCTCCAATAGGTCGTTGTCCTGTTGGAAGGTGAACCTCCAACCCCCCCCAGTCTGAGGTCCTGAATGCTCTGGAGCAGGTTTTCATCAAGGATCTCTCTGTACTTTGCTCCGTTCTTTCCCTCGATCCTGACTAGTCTCCCAGTCCCTGCTGCTGAAAAACATCCCCACAGCATGATGCTGCCACCACAATATATATWTTTTTAAATGTACTTCACCTTTGTTTAACCAGGTAGGCCAGTTGAGAACAAGTTCTCATTAACAACTGCGACCTGGCCAAGATAAAGCAAAGCAGTGCGACACAAACAAGAACACAGAGTTMTACAAAAACAAACGTACAGTCAAAAACACAATAGAAAAATCTATGTACAGTGTGTGCAAATGTAGAAGAGTTGGGAGGTAGGCAATAAATAAGCCATAGAGGCGAAATAAATACAATTTAGCATTAACACTGGAGTGATAGATGTGCAGATGATGTTGTGCAAGTAGAGATACTAGGGTGCAAAAGAGCAAGAGGTTAAGTAATAATATGGGGATGAGKTAGTTGGGTGTGCTATTTACAGATTGGCTGTGTACAGGTACAGTGATCGGTAAGCTTCTCTGACAGCTGATGCTTAAAGTTAGAGAGGGAGATAAGACTCCAGCTTCAGTGATTGTTGGAATTCGTTCCAGTCATTGGCAGCAGAGACCTGTTAGGTAAGGTGGCAAAAGGAAGTGTTGGCTTTGGGGATGACCAGTGAAATATACCTGCTGGAGCATGTGCTACGGGTGGGTGTTGCTATGGTGACCAGTGAGCTAATATAAGGCGGGGATTTACCTAGCAAAGACTTATAGATGACCTGGAGCCAGTGGGTTTGGCGACGAATATGTAGTGAGGGCCAGCCAMCGAGAGCATACAGGTAGCAGTGGTGAGTAGAGTGTTGGAGGCTTTTTTGTAAATGACATCGCCGAAGTCAAAGAAGGGTAGGATAGTCAGTTTTACGAGGGTATGTTTGGCAGCATGAGTGAAGGATGCTTTGTTGCGAAATATGAAGCCCGATTCTAGATTTAATTTTGGATTGGAGATGCTTGATGTGAGTCTGGAAGGAGAGTTTACAGTCCAACCAGACACCTAGGTATTTATTTATTTTTATTTCACCTTTATTTAACCAGATAGGCTAGTTGAGAACAAGTTCTCATTTACAACTGCGACCTGGCCAAGATAAAGCAAAGCAGTGCGACAAACAACACAGAGTTACACATTGAGTAAACAAGCGTACAGTCAATAACACAATAGAAAAAAAGAAAGTCTATATACAGTGTGTGCAAATGGCGTGAGGAGGTAAGGCAATAAATAAGCCATAGTAGCGAAGTAATTACAATTGAGCAAATTAACACTGGAGTGATAGATGTGCAGATGATGATGTGCATATAGAAATACTGGTGTGCAAAAGAGCAGAAAAGTAAATAAAAACAATATGGGGATGAGGTAGGTAGATTGGATGGGCTATTTACAGATGGCCTATATACAGCTGCAGCGATCAGTTAGCTGCTCAGATAGCTGATGTTTAAAGTTAATGAGGGAAATATAAGTCTCCAGCTTCAGCGATTTTTGCAATTCGTTCCAGTCTCTGGGGATGACCAGTGAGATATACCTGCTAGAGCGCGTGCTATGGGTGGGTGTTGTTATCGTGACCAGTGAGCTGAGATAAGGCGGAGCTTTACCTAGCATCGACTTATAGATGACCTGGAGCGAGTGGGTTTGGCRACAAATAGGTAGCGAGGGCCAGCTGACTAGAGCATACAGGTAGCAGTGGTGAGTAGAGTGTTGGAGGCTATTTTGTAAATGACATCGCCGAAGTCGAGGATCGGTAGGATAGTCAGTTTTACGAGGGTATGTTTGGCGGCGTGAGCAAAGGAGGCTTTGTTGCGAAATAGGAAGCAGATTCTAGATTTATTTTGGATTGGAGATATTTAATATGAGTCTGGAAGGAAAGTTTACAGTCTAGCAAGATACCTAGGTATTTGTAGTTGTCCACATATTCTAAGTCAGAACCGTCCAGAGTAGTGATGCTAGTGGGCGGGCGGGTGCGGGCAGCGAACGGTTGAAAAGCATGCATTTAGTTTTACTAGCGTTTAAGAGCAGCTGGAGGTCACGGAAGGGGTGTTGTATGGCATTGAAGCTCGTTTGGAGGTTTGTTAACACAGTGTCCAAAGAAGTGCCAGATGTATACAGAATGGTGTCATCTGCGTAGAGGTGGATCAGGGAATCACCCGCAGCAAGAGCGACATCGTTGATATATACAGAGAAAAGAGTCGGCCCGAGAATTGAACCCTGTGGCACCTCCATAGAGACTGCCAGAGGTCCGGACAACAGGCCCTCCGATTTGACACACTAAACTCTGTCTGAGAAGCAGTTGGTGAACCAGGCAGTCATTTGAGAAACCAAGGCTGTTGAGTCTGCCGATAAGAATGCAGTGATTGACAGAGTCGAAAGCCTTGGCCAGTTCGATGAAGACGGCTGCACAGTACTGTCTTTTATCGATGGCGGTTATGATATTGTTTAGTACCTTGAGCGTGGCTGAGGTGCACCCGTGACCAGCTCGGAAACCGGATTACACAGCGGAGAAGGTACAGTGGGATTCGAAATGGTCGGTGATCTGTTTATTAACTTGGCTTTCGAAGACTTTAGAAAGGCAGGTCAGGATGGATATAGGTCTATAACAGTCTGGGTCGAGTGTCACCCCCTTTGAAGAGGGGGATGACCGCGGCAGCTTTCCAATCTTTAGGCATCTCGGACAATACGATTGGGAGGTTGAACAAACTGGTAGTAGGGGTTGCAACAATGACGGCGGATAATTTTAGAAAGAGAGGGTCCAGGTTGTTCAGCCCAGCTGATTTGTACGAGTCCAGGTTTTGCACCTCTTTCAGAACATCTGCTATCTGGATTTGGGTGAAGGAGAAGCTGGGGAGCTTGGGCAAGTAGCTGCGGGGGGTGCGGAGCTGTTTCCCGGGGTTGGGGTAGCAAGGAGGAAAGCATGGCCAGCAGTAGAGAAATGCTCATTGGAATTCTCGATTATCGCGGGTTTATCGTGGTGACAGTGTTACCTAGCCTCAGAGCAGTGGGCAGCTGGGAGGAGGTGCTCTTATTCTCCATGGACTTTACAGTGTACCAAAACTTGTTGGAGTTAGAGCTCTACAGGATGCAAATTTCTGTTTGAAAAAGCTAGCCTTTGCTTTCCTGACTGACTGCGTGTATTGGTTCCTGACTTCCCTGAAAAGTTGCATATAGCAGGGACTATTTGATGCTAGTGCAGTCCGCCACAGGATGTTTTTGTGCTGGTTCGAGGGCAGTCAGGTCTGGAGTGAACCAAGGGCTATCTGTTCTTAGTTCTACATTTTTTGAAAGGGGCATGCTTATTTAAGTTGGTGAGGAAATTAATTTTAAAGAACGACCAGGCATCCTCGACTGACAGGATGAGGTCAATATCCTTCCAGGATACCAGGCCAGGTCGATTAGAAAGGCCTGCTCGCAGAAGTGTTTTAGGAAGCGTTTGACAGTGATGAGGGGTGGTCGTTTGACCACGGACCCATAGCGGATGCAGGCAATGAGGCAGTGATCGCTGAGATCCTGATTGAAAACAGCAGATGTGTATTTGGAGGGCAAGTTGGTCAGGATAATATCTATGAGGGTGTCCATGTTTACAGATTTAGGGTTGTACCTGGTGGGTTCATTGATAGTTTGTGTGAGATTGAGGGCATCTAGCTTAGATTGTAGGACTGCCGGGGTGTTAAGCATATCCCAGTTTAGGTCACCTAACAGAACGAACTCTGAAGATAGATGGGAGGCAATCAATTCACATATGATGCCCAGGGCACAGCTGGGAGCTGAGGGGGGTCAACAGTGATAGACTTATTTCTGGAGAGATTAACTTAAAAAAATTGAAGCTTGAACTGTTTGGGCATAGACCTGGAAAGTATGACAGAACTTTGCAGGCTTTCTCTGCAGTAGATTGCAACTCCTCCCCCTTTGGCAGTTCTATTTTGACGGAAAATGTTTGGTGGCCTTCCTAAGCCAGGATTCAAACACGACAAGGACATCAGGGTTGGCGGAGTGTGCTAAAGCACTGAATAAAACAAACTTAGGGAGGAGGCTTCTAATGTTAACATGCATGAAGCCAAGGCTTTTATGGTTACAGAAGTCAACAAATGAGAGCTCCTGGGGAATGGGAGTGATGCTGGGGGCTGCAGGGCCTGGGTTAACCTCTACATCACCAGAGTAACAGAGGAGGAGTAGGATAAGGGTAAAGGGGTCACCTCGCCATTGTTCCTGTAAACAGACGAGGGATAGGGTGGAGAAATGCAACCACTCACACTCACAGACAGTCATGTCCATAGACCAAAATTAAAGTTTACAATGATTTTTCTGTAAACAATGTAAGTGTAAACAAAATTAAAAAAACAGTGCACAACAAGCTCACATTTTAGTCTCTGACAGGGCAAGAGAAATAAGGGATCCACAAGTCACATTCAATCAAAATCAATAGGCACCATCAAATCAATCACCAACCTCAATGTCCTCCGAAAAAAACACAAAGAAATGCTCCTCCTACCAGTAAAGCACAGGGGTGTCAAATACATATTCATTTTTGTTTTAATAAGAATGCCATCAGAGTATAAATAAATACAAATGTTTTGATTTGTTTAACACGTTTTTGGTTACTGCATGATTCCATATGTGTTATTGAATAGTTTTGATGTCTTGACTATTATTCTATAATGTAGAAAAAAGTAAAAATAAAGAAAACCCTTGAATGAGAAGGTGTGTCCAAACTTTTGACTGGTACTGTACATCTGAAATTGCACCCTTAGGAAGCTTGTTCAGCTCAAAGATGCTCTCTATAGCTGTACTCACAGGCCTATTGGGAAATTCAGGTGTGTTAGCTCTAACAAAGTTCCTAGTCTGGAGATAGTGGAAGAAGTAGGATTGGGGAAGTTTGAACTTTTCCTGTAGCTGAGCAAAAGAGACAAATGTATCATCAAAGAATAATTGGGCTGGTGAGAAGAGGCCCAGTAGGTGCCAGATGCCAAAAGCCCCATAATTGATTGGGCCTGATAGAGAGAAAAGCCTCGAAGGCTAAATGCTAAACGGAACTGATTCCAACTTTTAAGAGACTGCTTTACAATTGGGTTGACACACCTTTTGCCGAGGGATATTGGGAGAGACGAGCACAACACAGAGGAAAGTGCAGGAGGTTTACATGATTCAGATTCGATCTGAACCCAGAGAGGTCTTGGGTGAGTAGGATCCGTCTGTAGCCAGTACAAAGGGGTTCTGAAATTTGCAGCCCAATAGTATGTCTCAAAATATGGTAGAGCTAAAACACCCAATGCCTTATWCTTCGGTAAATGTTTTCTCCCAATCCGTGGAACCTTATCCACCTTTCTTTAGGGACTTTTTCAGCGCAACATTTTCTCTTGATTGCAAGCTGTTTTTCCCCAATCAATGCACAAATAAATATACCAATCAAATTTAATAGAGACATTGGTGATTTTATCAATGTAATCAGATTGAAAATATTAGGCTGTTATTGACATTGAACTGATTATATAGCCTACTAACCAGATGTGTTAAAATTTGTGTTTAATCTGTAGCATATGAATTGGGCTGCCATTATGTTCTGTTCCTCCAACTTTTAGCTGAGAAAAAAATTGTCCCAAGCCCAAACCTATTGCCGACTCCTGCTGTACATAGTTTAGCGGGATAGGAGGGGGGCGGCAGTTTTTTGTCTCGCCTAGGGCAGCAGAATGTCCATGGCCGGCCCTGCCAGTAGGTGTACAAAAACATTAMATGGATTCTTTTTGAAAAGTGGGGTTACAAGTTTACCAATTTTCAAAGCAGAATTACTTTCACATTGTTCCTAGTGTATGATATACCMTTTTCTAGCTCTGAGTGTTTACTTTTATCCAATGTAAAAAACACAATTAAAAATGTTGCTACTTAAGAACRAATCGAGCCGGTCGGTCAGTTACAAAACGGGTTGTTTGGGTCCTGGATGCGGATTGGTTGATAGCAGGGAGTTATAGCACCACAATTTCCATATTCCATGGGGAATGCCTGTTAACAGTTCAGTAAGATTTATCAATGCGCATCCACTGTCCCACAGCCCAGCCAGTAAATTTATAAACTTAATCTCCCCTGGAAAAAAGCGTCTAGACAATATTTCGTCCCCATGTAACAATCCTAGCGTGTCCGACATATGCAACATGTTGCAGTTTTGTTTGTCATCTCCACTGTGCCATGAATGTGATGAGACTGACAACTTCTCTGACCGAGGCAAGTTAATTTATTAAGGATACATTATTATAATGGATAAACAGTTGAAGATGGGAAGTTTACATACACCTTAGCCAAACACATTTAAACTCAGTTTTTCACAATTCCTGACATTTAATCCTAGTAAAAATTCCCTGTCTTAGGTCAGTTAGGATAACCACTTTATTTTAAGAATGTGAAATGTCAGAATAATAGTAGAGAGAATGATTTCTTTCTTTCATCACATTCCCAGTGGGTCAGAAGTTTACATACACTCAATTAGTATTTGGTAGCATCGCCTTTAAATTGTTTAGTTTGGGACAAGCATTTCGTGTAGCCTTCCACAAGCTTTCCACAATAAGTTGGGTGAATTTTGGCCCATTCTCCTGACAGAGCTGGCGTAACTCAGTCAGGTTTTGTAGGCTCCTTGCTCGCACACGCTTTTTCAGTTCTGCCCACACATTTTCTATGGGATTGAGGTCAAGGCTTTGTGATGGCCACTCCAATACCTTGACTTTGTTGTCCTTAAGCCATTTTGCCACAACTTTGGAAGTATGCTTGGGGTCATTGTCCATTTGGAAGACCCATTTGTGATCAAGCTTTAACTTCCTGACTGATGTCTTGAGATGTTGCTTCAATATTTCCACATAATTTCCTACCTCATGATGCCATCTATTTTGTTTAGTGCACCAGTCCCTCCTGCAGCAAAGCACCCCACAACATGATGCTGCCACCCCCGTGCTTCACAGTTGGGATGGTGGTCTTTGGCTTGCAAGCCTCCCCCTTTTTCCTCCAAACATAACGATGGTCATTATGGCCAAACAGTTCCATTTTTGTTTCATCAGACCAGAGGACATTTCTCCAAAAAGTACGATCTTTGTCCCCATATGCAGTTGCAAACCGTAGTCTGGCTTTTTATGGCGTTTCTGGGGCAGTGGCTTCTTCCTTGCTGACGGCCTTTTCAGGTTATGTTGATATAGGACTCGTTTTACTTTGGATATAGATACTTTTGTACCTGTTTCCTACAGCAGCTTCAACAAGGGTCCTTTGCAGTTCGGGAAATGATTGCACTTTTCGCCACCAAAGTATGTTCATCTCTAGGAGACAGAATGCGTCTCCTTCCTGAGCAGATTGTAACGACCGTCATATTCGTTCTCCTCCTCAGACGAGGAGGAGCATGGGTCGGACCAACACGCAGCGAGGTATGTAGACATAAATGATTTATTTAATGAAGACGAACACGAAAAACACTTGCATAAACTA
>NC_036859.1:14311311-14319945 GCF_002910315.2 Salvelinus sp. IW2-2015
GATGAACCAGACTTGTGGAGGTCTACAATTTTTTTCTGAGGTCTTGGCTGATTTCTTTTGATTTTCCCATGATGTCAAGCAAAAAGGAACTGAATTTGAAGGTAGGCCTTGAAATACATCCACAGGTACACCTCCAATTGACTCAAATGGTGTCAGTTAGCCTATCAGAAGCTTCTAGAGCCATGACATCATTTTCTGGAATTTTCCAAGCTGTTTAAAGGCACAGTCAACTTTATGTATGTAAACTTCTGACCCACGGGAATTGTGATACAGTGAATTAGAAGTGAAATAATCTGTCTGTAAACAATTGTTGGAAAAATTACTTATGTCATGCACAAAATAGACAAAACAACAACAGGTTGGGCTCAAAACAGGTGATGTGTCACCACTGCAGCAAACTATGTGCATTTTCATTTGTTTTACCTTAGTTTCTATTGCCAATTCTTAGGATACAGTTGAAGTTAGAACTTAACATACACTTAGGTTGGAGTCACAACCACTCAACAAATGTCTTGTTAAAACAAACTATAATTTTGGAATGTCGTTTAGGAATGTTTATCTTTTAAAGCTTGAAAAAGAGACCCTTTCCGACAGATGTTTTAAATCCTTAAACCCAGACTTGGACCACACGCCCTATCCACAAATAGCAGGCAAGGGAAGCAAAATAGTGATTGCTTTGCAACGCTTGCAGTTAGCCACTGATTCCTTTCAAACCACTCATTGTTGAATTTGTGATTTCCAACTTGTTGTGTAATGTTCATGTCCAATGGCCGATGAGCACCGATACGTTTTATCTATAATTTCTCTTCATATGACAAGGATTGAAAAGGATTTTCCAGTAGACTGTCGACTTGATTCATGATGATGACTGTTTGTTTAGCTTGCTAGCTAAGATTATGAAAGTATGATGTTGACATAATCAGTCCAATCAAWGCTATGGTAGATATAACGTGATTTGATATCATTTTATCTGTGGCCAATGACCTTAAGCCTTCTTGGATGGGGCACTTCTATGGCAGCACCCAAGGCGGCTTTAACTGCCTAGCTCTCCCTGTAGATTCTGCTGTGAGCCAATCACGGCGCGACTAGAGAACATTACCTACCCCTACGCTCTGTATTTTCCGCTGGCTGCCCCACCACCACAGAAAGCACTGAGCTAGGCTTAAACACCTGCATTTTGGAGCTGCCTTACTCAAGGAAGCAAGAAAGAGACCATGTTTGTACTCAATAAATTTGTTTTTACATTGTTTGCAAATTGATATATGATACTTATTAATGCCAAAATAACATGCAAAACAGGAAAAAAATACAGGTCCGGCTCAAAACATGATGCGTCGCCACTGTGTAGGCTAATCACCCACTGGTAGGCTATGCACATTTGCGAGCAATGTGTATGTGGATCTATCTGTTTGCTAGCCAGCTAAATTAGCAAGTTAGTTTCTTCAATTACCAGTAGATAGAGCTCACTTTAGTAATTATTAGCCATAGTGTCCAACATGCTACTGGCAACACTGGTCGTGCTGAGAAGTCTAAAATATGGTCCAACTAGCAAGTGTTGCACTCTGAAAATATTCTCAATCCCTTGCTGAATGAAAATCGCAGAAGCTCAACATCAAAGCAATTTTGTAACGGCAGAACCACCACCAGTGTTTTCAAATCTGTGCTCCTGCATATCGTCAGCTGTTGCACAGACAGGCAGACGCTTAGACGGACTGGAGTCAATATTATTATTATTAACCTTTACATCATCAATTTGTCAGCTAAATTACACATATATTATGTATCACTCAACTCTCATTTAAGAGTCTCGTTTGTGTTTAAAGCGATATGGCTAGATATGTATTGTCGATGTAAGTGTTGCTGTTGTCGTGGATGGATCAGAAGGACAGATAGAACATGCGCGAGAAAAATTATCAATAGGCCTATGCATGCAACATGCATAATTACCTGGAGAAATCTGACCTGCAATTTGTAAACAAAGCTAATGTACTTATAATTCGCAAAACCTCTCATCTATACATTTCGAGATACACTATATATACAAAAGTATGTGGACACCCCTTCAAATTTGTAGATTTGTCTATTTCAGCCACACCCGTTGCTGATTGGTGTATAAAATCGAGCACACAGCCATGCAATCTCCAAAGACAAACATGGCCTTACAGAAGAGCTTAGTGACTTTCAATGTGGCACCGTCATAGGATGCAACCTTTCCAAAGAGTCAGTTTGTCAAATTTCTGACCTGCTAGATCTGCCCAGGTCAACTGTAAGTGCTGTTATTGTGAATCGGAAATGTCTAGGAGCAACAAAGGCTCAACCATGAAGTGGTAGGCTACACAAGCTCACAGAATGGGACAACCGAGTGCTAAAACGTGTAGCAGTGGAAACGGATTCTCTGGAGTGACGAATCAAGCTTCACCATCTGACAGTCCGATGGACGAATCTTGGTTTGGCGGAGGCCAGGAAAACGCTAYCTGCTTGAATGCATAGTGCCAACTGTAAAGTTTGGTGGAGGAGGAATAATGGTCTGGGGCTGTTTTTCATGGTTCAGGCTAGGCCCCTTAGTTCCAGTGAAGGGACATCATAATGCTACAGCATAAAATTACATTTTAGACGATTCTGTCCTTCTAACTTTGTGGCAACAGTTTAGGTAAGTCCCTTTCCTGTTTCAGCATGACAATGCCCCCGTGCACAAAGCRAGGTCCATACAGAAATGGTTTGTCGAGATTAGTGTGGAAGAACTTGACTGGCCTGCACAGAGCCCAGACCTCAACCCCATCGAACACCTTTGGGATGAATTGGAAGGCCGACTGCGAGCCAGGCCTAACCGCCCAACATCACTACTCGACTTCACTAATGCTCTTGTGGCTGAATAGAAGCAAGTCCCTGCAGCAATGTTCCAACATCTAGTGGAAAGCCTTCCCAAAWGAGTGGAGGCTATTATAGCAGCAAAGGGGGGACCAATTCCTTATTAATGTCCATGATTTTGGAATGAGATGTTCGACCAGCAGGTGTCCACATACTTTTGGTGAAGTAGTGACATTTTCTTTGGGACTTACCGAGTCTGGCTTTAATTAAACGTATTTGTCACATTTCACTTTCCATATGACTATCATCAAAAATCTAATATTCAGAGTTACGTTCCTTGCGACACTTGACAATTTTATTTCAAAATAAAAGTTGACAACGCTGAATATTTAACAAGTTGAGGAGTCTATCGCTGACTGTCATTGATTGATTGGTTCTAAGTTGCAATGGATAAGAGCGTTTGCTAAATGACTCAAATGTAAATGTAATACTTGTAAGACTAGGCCACCATCTAGTGGAAAATGTGTGGTATACTGTAGTTTTACTTTAGCACCATAGTATCAAATAGCCTATGACCCTTTCAACAATATTGCATTGATGTGTATTGTGTAAATAATGTTCTTATTCACTTCCTTAGGCATACAGTAGTTTTGACCCTTGTTCTTTATTGATCGATTAAGCAGAAGGATGTCCAAGCCATTGCATGGTGCTTCAACTGAAAAAAAAGGAATTCCAAAAATGTTTTTCCAAATAAATAAAACCAGGTGTGASATTAGGTGGGACTGTTGACCTCCCTCTGCTCAAGCCATGTGATTCCCTATTGACTGTCTGCTCCATCTGTTGGAGGCTGGAAACACTCAAATCGTGGTAGAGACTCCTATCATATACTGTAGCTGTTTTATTTTATTCTTGATTGTCTTTTTCTGCGTTTTTCAGGTGCTTTGAGATGATTTTTGTAATGAAAAGCGCTACAGAAGTTGAATAAATTATTATTGTTATTAGGCTTTTCAAATAGGCTTGAGTAGGTCACATTATTCACAGTAAACATTAAGATGATCAATTAACAGATGTTAGCAATATACTAGTGACTATATAATATAACATGCTGTACTTGATCAAACACTGACTGACTCATATCCCTGCAGAGAGTATATGATTGTTGGGATGATTTCCATGCATAGCCCCTTTCCCTTCCTTCCCTATGCAGCCTGTGTAGCCTACGTTGATCTCAGCTAGACTCCTTGGCTCCCACTCTCCTGGATTTAGCCGCACAGCACTAATCATCATCACTCAAGGATTCCACACGAAATCGTTTCTAACCATAGTCAAGGACAACTTGAGGAATAAGAAGAGAATAAGACGGATTTCGTGTCGTTTTGATRGCAGGTGCCCTGCTGTGAGTCGCATAACATGTAGAATGGAGAAAGGGACGTCACTTCAAGGTAAATTATGTTTTTACAGATCAGTTAATTGGTTTTTTCCCCGACCTTCCATTACTGTATTCCCTGCAGAATCATTTTAAGTTGTTTCTAGTCGTTTATTATGTTCTCTGATTATATTGTAATGTTCTTAATTGGTTGTTTTGATTCATTTGAAATGTCCATAAAAACATCCTATAATTCCAAATATACCTGTTGGTAGCCCGGTTTCTATTATCGCATTGATTCGCAGCCGACCCATGTTTGACACACACCAGTTAGGCGAAAGGCGGTATAACTTGCCAACTCTTGTTTCAAACAATTCCGGTACGTGGGCGCGCTAATGAAGTGTTGTGCAAGATAACAGCCAAGGAAATGTTTCCAAATTAAAAATGACAGAGACTCTCAATGGAGTGGTTAACTTTATAATGAAGATTGAAAAGGCATGTGGACATCCTGATTATCTGGTCTATTCCATTATATTCTAGCTACCCCATGGCTTTATGTTTGTGAGGGAAGACGCTCATGGCTTGACGCGGTCTGAAGACGTTTCTCTGTCATTCATTTATTTAGCTACTATGACATCTTTCATATGGCAGAATAAATAGTTCTACTAATGATCTGCTCAAATATACCTTATGCATTAAGTGAAGTCCAGACTGATAGGATTCACATCATGTTGGTTCAGGTGTGCCTAACCTATTTCCCACAGCGTCAATGTTGCTTTAATGATAATATGAGGCCAAGGTCCAGCACACAAAGCACAATAGAATACTCTCACCCTTTCACAGTATGCTGGCTGTCACTGGCTGTCCCTCTACTGTAGCCTAGGTGAGGGCAGAGGCAGCTCTGCAGTCATGTCTCCTGTGGCTGTACAGGTCTAATGAGCCTAGCTGCTGATAAGTGACTCACTCTTCCTCCTCTCCCTGTGCCTCAGCTCTCCCACACTCCATAAAGCTCCTTTCAGATCCTGCTCAATGGAAACGGCCTTGTGTCTCCTCTGTCTCAGACAGTGTCACAGCTATCCGCTGTTCTGTTCTCTTGCCGATGCCAACATACTTAAATAGCCAATTGAGGTGCCTGATACAGGTGTAGGATCTTAATTTGAGCCAGTTTACTACAGCAGGAAAATAATCCTGCAGTAACAGGAAATCTACATTTTTATATGGATTATAATTAATGGACAATTTTKTAATAGTTTATGCATTTTTCATAAGGTAAAATCAAGTCTGAAATTTCAAAGTGGAAATGACAAACTTCAGAAGTMTTTTTAAACCTCAAATACACTACAAGTTTGACATTTCCTGCACAGCAACAGGGTAATCAAATTAAGATCAGCCAGGGTAATCCTGTGAGATCCATTGGAGCAAGGATGTTGATAATGGTGTGATGAACCCCTGGCATTTACATTATCATCCAATGATGTGCTCTTATTCAGATCATTTTAATATAGTGTATGATTGGGTAGATTTTGTTCATGTAATCAGATTGCATTCAGGAAAGGTGAGGTTAGAGAGGATCAGGTCATTCTTTTACTCCATTGAAATGATTGTTCTGCTATTGGTGCATTGTAATTACGGTATCCTGTTTTCAGCATCCTCCTTTTGGAGATTGTATTGTGTTCCCTAGAAACAAAAGTCTAAAGTGAAAGCTCGGTTTTCCATCTATAATTCTCCKTACCCTATTATCCTCTCTACGTGCTTGGTTCGTTAGTAAATATTGGTTATGTATTAGTAGTTAGCTTCACACAAACAGCTATTAACACTGAAAGAAAATAGGACTGCATCCAGGGAGGTCACTGTCCTTTTCTTTTCATCCAGCTGTGTGAAATAGCAAGATACACCCAATTACTCTTCAGTGAAATATCAATACAGACTTACGCCTCCGCAAGGATCAGACTTTTAACCCCTTTTATTKGACAACATCGTCATCATCACTGAAAGGAACGGACCAACTGTCAAATACTGGTGACCATTGGGTGCTCCTACATCGGACAAGTTGTTAAAGGTTAAAATAGGGAACCTCGAGGCAGGTGGACTCACTGTCAGGGAAATAGGAGAAAACAAATCTGTCTGGTCTGCATAAGATAAGACTGAACAGGTATTTTTCTAGCTTTTTATTAGCCGGATACGACTCCAGGTCCTGTATTGGTCATATTAATCGTAACTAACTGTAACCCACAGCCCTCAAGTCAAAGTTGACATTTTGATAAATGTAAAATGTTGTTTTATGTCTCCTATGGTAACCACTATCCTGCCACAATATCTGCTCAAAGATGACAACTGTCCAGTCAAAAGTGGTTGGTCCATCCATCTGTGAGCCACTTGTCAAAAAGGTGTCGATCTTCCAGACACACACTTCATATGGTCAGTTAAAGTTATTTGTTACCTTTTCGTAAGATCCTTAGAAATACTTTATTTGAAACGCAGTCATACTACTTGTGTAGCCTCACCATCTCTTACTGCTCTACTGCTCAGGTTTAGCAAATACCAAACTATTATGTGTACAGCTAGGAAGAACAAGACGTTCTCTTTCAATTGTCATCTCCACTATTACTCTGATTTTCCACGGTCTGCTTTGTTTTATTCTGTGGCATCCTCTAATGGTCAGGTATGCACACTACACTCAGATAAACCATGATGCTGGCTTTCTGCTGGACATTTCCTATTAGGCCCTACAAAAACACTTGAGGTGGGATTCGGGGGAACGCGTGGGAATAAATGGTGAGTTCCCAAATTGAATCTCATTTTAACATGCTGAAACTGGTTGTTAAGGGTGAATTCCCAGTGATTCCCAAACCTGATAGACACCATAGTGGGCAAGACTGAGAGAGTAACCGTTGCATTCAATGTTGCACATTTGGAACACGTGGTTGCAACCCAAAATAAAACAACTCTCCCAATTATGTTTGGCTGTATATGATGAATGAGTGAGGGGTGGTGGGGGGATGTGAAGCAAGAGAGTGTGTGCTTGTGTAATAGGGATACAAAAGAGTAATTACGTACATGTGTATGGACAGAGTGAGAGAGAGCACGGAGAAGACAGAATGGAGAGAAATTCATCAGAGAGAAATAGACAGAGAAATAGAGAGAGAGAGCATGAGAGAGAGAAAGCATGAGAGAGACAGGGACAAAGAGAGAGTGACACCAGAACCCAGTGTATACCAGTATGTTGCTGTATGTACGCGTATGATGAAGAGCGGTGTGTGGGCTGGTGGGGGGCGAGAGGGGGTAGAGAAATGAGGGGGGTCGACAGTGATGGAGTGGCACAGTCAAGTGAGTTCCTAAGGAGTTCTTCCTAATGCTAAGGAGTTTTAATCAGAGCTCCAGGCTTCAGAGCTCAATGTTCCACAAGCAAGCTACGCATACAAGTAACTTGGGTTTAACATCATTTCGCTCGCCCATGGCAAAAATCTACTAATAAATAGTAAGAAAATTATAATAATATATTTTGGGGGGGTTGGGGAGGCATGCTCGACCTTGCGTGGGCCCGGAAAACGTGTGCTACGCCACTGACCTCAATGGTAGGCTGATTATACTGTGCATTCCTATAAATGATTGTATACATTTTATTCCTGTATACATTCTGTACATTTCTTTCCCCGTGCTTCTTTTCATCTTGACACATGCCAGAGATGTGAAGAGAAAAACTCCTCCCCTCTATCTTGTGTACTTACTCCCACTCTTTCCTGCGGGCCTGTGGTGTGCTCTGCATCTTGTGCGACTCGTGGGCTCTGATCACATCCTTCTGATCCACGATGCCCCCGCGTCTCCTCTGCATACTACAGGGGCTCACAGACCCCGAGCCTGTGTCCGACCCGGCCTTTTCCACCCTGTAAGGGACGTCGAAGCTGGCCGCCCGCGGAGGTAGAAGCCAGGGTCTCCAGGCCGGAGCGGGGAACCTGCAGGGAGCAGGAGCGGGACCCCTGGGCTAGGCCTCCCTGACGGGTGGGTGCCCGGGCTGGGCCGTCGGGGTCGACGCCATGCCTCGGGCTCAGGGAGAGAGAGGGAGGAGCGGGTGCGTGCATAACCCACTGAGTCGTGCAGACTTTGGGAGCCGGAAGCCAAACCCACTGGGGCGCAATGGTCTGGCATCAGAGAGGAGAGATTGATCTGAGCTGGTGAGCATCTCTGGATAGAAGAGCTGCTGGATCAACATAATGAGAGAGAGAGAGAGAGAGGAGAGAGAGAGAGAGAGAGGAGAGAAGAGAGAGAGAGAGAGAGAGAGAGAGAGAGAGAGAGGAGAGAGAGGAGAGAGAGAGAGAGAGAGAGAGAGAGAGAGAGAGAGAGAGAGAGAGGAGAGGAGAGAGAGAGAGAGAGAGAGAGAGAGAGAGGAGAGAGAAGAGAGAGAGAGGAGAGAATATTAACAAGCGTTCTGGTAATAGTTTTCTGATAACCAGAAGCTTAAT